>NC_036870.1:29883663-29892432 GCF_002910315.2 Salvelinus sp. IW2-2015
AAAACGGCCAACCGAATCAATTCTAGTCATTTCTCCTCCTTGCAGGCTTTTTCCTCTTTGAACTTATATGGTGATCGCATCCAAACTTTCATAGTATTACCATGACGACCGGCAAAACAGTTTGTCTTTCAATCACCCACGTGGGTATAACCAATGCGGAGATGGCACGTGAGTRCCTGCTTCTATAAACCAATGAGGAGATGGGAGAGAAAGGACATTCATCGCAATCTGAAAAAAAAAAAATAGCGCAGAAAAATGTATCCATGCTTTTGTCACTTCCAGATTAGACTACTGCAATATTCTACTTTCCGGCTACCCAGATAAAGCACTAAATAAACTTCAGTTAGTGCTAAACACGGCTGCTAGAATCTTGACTAGAACCAAAAAATGTGATCATATTATCTCAGTGCTAGCCTCTCTACACTGGCTTCCTGTTAAGACTAGGGCTGATTTCAAGGTTTTACTGCTAACCTACAAAGCATCACATGGGCTTGCTCTTCCCTATCTTTCCGATTTGGTCCTGCCGTACATACTTACACGTACGCTACGGTCACAAGACACAGGTCTCCTTATTTTCCCTAAAATATCTAAGCAAACAGCTGGAGGCAGGGCTTTCTCCTATAGAGCTCAATTTTTATGGAATTGTCTGCCTATCCATGTGAGAAACGCAGACACGGTCTCAACCKTYACGTTTTTATTGGAGACTCCTCYCTTCAGTAGGTCCTATGATTGAGTGTAGTCTGGCTTACTGGTGTTCTTCCATGCCATCCCTAGGAGTGGTGCGTCACTTGAGTGGACCGAATCTCTGACGTGATCTTCCTGTCCGGGTTGGCGCCCCCCTCGGGTTTGTGCCGTGGGGGAGATCTTCGTGGGCTATACTCGGCCTTGTTTCAGGGTAGTAGGTTGGTGGTTGAAGATATCCCTCTAGTGGTGTGGGGGCTGAGCTTTGGCAAAGTGGGTGGGGTTATCTCCTGCCTGTTTGGCCCTGTCCCGGGGTATAGTCRGACGGGGCCACAGTGTCTCCCGACCCCTCCTGTCTCAGCCTCCAGTAATTATACTGCAATAGTTTATGTGTCGGGGGGCTAGGGTCAGTCTGATATATCTGGAGTATTTATCCTTTCTTATCCGGTGTCCTGTGTGAATTTAAGTATGCTCCTTTTAATTCTCTCTTTCTCTTTCTCTTTCTCTTCTCTCGGAGGACCTGAGCCCCAGAACCATGCCTCAGGACTAACTGGCCTGATGACTCCTTGCTGTCCCCACTCCACCTGGTTGTGCTTCTGCTCCAGTTTCTGCCTGCAGCTATGGAACCCTGACCTGTTCACCGCACTCTCTCTCTCTCTAACGTACCTGCTGTCTCTAACTCTGAATGATCGGCTATGAAAATCCAACTGACATTTACTCCTGAGGTGCTGACCTGTGGAACACTCTACAACCACTGTGATTATTATTATTTGACCCTGCTGGTCATCTATGAACGTTTGAATATCTTGGACATGTACTGTTATAATCTCCACCCGATAGAGCCAGAAGAAGACTGGCCACCCCTCAGAGCCTGATTCCTCTCTAGGTTCTTTCTAGGTTCCTCCCTTTCTAGGGAGTTTTTCCTAGCCACCGTGCTTCTACATCTGCATTGCTTGCTGTTTGGGGTTTTGGGCTGGGTTTCTGTATAGCACTTTGTAAAATCGGCTGATGTAAAAAGGGCTTTATAAATTAATGTGATTGTTTGAGTAGCTAACTTGAAAATGTATATTTTTTAGGAGAGCTATTTATATCCCGTTGACAACTCATCATTTTTATTTAACCTGGCAAGTCAGTTAAGAACAAAGTCTTATTTACAATGACGGCCTAGCTCAGATGACGCTGGGCCAATTGTGACCCGCCCAATCGCGGCCGGATGTGATGCAGCCTGGATTCTAACCAGGCAGTGAAGCCTCTGTACTGAGATGTAGTGTCTTACACCCCTGTGCCACTCGGGAGCCCAATCATACTGTGTGTGTCTCATGATTGCAGGTAATTTATGACAAATCCGTAAAGTATACGTTTTATAAATGTTTGAGCACCAGCTAGCAACGTATTAGCCTGGTTTTGTTAGCAGAAAAACACGTGGAACATTCAAGGTGTATTATATTTCTTCGCCACAGGAATGTGACGTTGAGTAATTTTTGAGTAATACTAAAATGGATGATCGTTTATTCCTTATTTTGTGGATATGAGATTACACATGGAAACAATATATTTTTTAATGTAAATTAGGAATTATTAGAAATTGCTAAATCCACTACACGATCACAATGGTAGACATTTCACATTTTCTTTCATTAGTATATTATAGAGCAGATCTATGGAGAATTGCTGTGGGAGTGCTATTTATAGCCCGTCGACTACTCATCATATATCCATACTGTGTGTTTCCCATGATTACAGCTTTGGAAATTATTGAACTATCCATCTATTACTCCTTCCTGGGTTGACTCACGGGACCAGGAAGGTCACACTTACGTACTGGTCCTGTGTGGGAATCAAACCCACAACCCTGGTGTTGCAAGTGCCGTGCTCTACCATCTGAGCCACATGGGACCTGTTAATGATGGCGGATTGAATGATTTCCAAGTTTTTAGATGAGTGATGAGAAGAGAATCATCCAGCCCACTGGGTATCTCATTACACCCCCATATGACATGTCTTGAAATATGCAGACAGATTAAAAGTAAGTTTACATTGTAATACTTCTGACAGCCAACTTTCTAGCTTCGCCCATAACTTTTGGACTTCATAGCATTCCCCGAAAGCATGGATTACTGAAGCATTGTTAGATTTACACTTAAGACATGACTCTGCTGTTGTGCTGTAGAATGTACAATTTGTGTCTTGTATAATACATTACATACATTAGTTTATACTGGCTTAAGCGTACATTTTCGTTGACTGTAATTTCATTAGTTATGCTCCAACTTTCCCTCCATCTTGTGCCAACAGGTTCCAATAGGTTATATGTTTTTCTTAGAGATTGTCATTTAAATATGCGCTCTGAAAAGTTTTGTATATCTTCCCTATCATATGAACATCCTTTTCTGACTCAAAAAAGATTCCCTCAAGGTTGTTTTGTTGTCTAAAAGATTTCAAATCTAAATTTTGTGATATGTAACATTTAAGTTGCATTTATTTGAAACTATCTACATTGTTCAGTCCAAAATGACGTTTGAATTCTGGCATGGAAATCATATTTCCTTTTACCAAGTCATTTAAAGTTTCTATGTCTTTACTTTTCCATGTGGAACAATTTATCAGTGACTTATCCAAGGATTGTTTCATAAGCTTGTCTTTTTAGGGAGTGATATTGGTTCTTGTAGAATACGTTTCATTTTCTTCCATATTGTTATAGTGTTCTTTATTATGAAGTTGTTCATCTTCTTAGCTTTATCCTTTGAAAACAGACATGTAAAACAATTGTGGCAATGTTCATGCACATTTTCGCTAGTGCATTTAACTATCTGTCACAAGTAAAAGCCTTAGGTTGTGAGTTAATACAATTCCAAGTCTGGAAGGTTAAAASCAGCCTCAGACTTAGGAACATTTTWCTTTTTTATTCTATGAGTTTTATTTGCCCATATAGTCTGTTATGACCGAGTATACGTTTTTAAAKAATGTCTTCGGTGGGGTAATTGGTATTACCGAAAACAAACACAAAAACTTTGGCAAGCATGCCATTCTAAAGAGGTTTATTCTACCTGTACGATTTTTATGAAGAGTATTCCATTTAATTAGATCTGCTTTCATATTGTTGAGTAATGGAATAAAGTTATCTTTTACACGGTCATTTTATAACCTGAGATTTTTGAGTATTCAGAAAATATATTTAGCAAAAGAGGCCATTGAGTTTTCATTATCGGTCAGGTATATCAGGAGATCATTTGCAAATAAGTTTAGTTTATATTAGGGCTGACCCCATTTGGTCGACTGGTTGACTGTTTGGTCGATAAGCTGTTGGTTGAACGAGATTTCTTTAGTCGAGCAGTTGCACCAAAAAAAAAAAATATATTCATAGTGTACAAGACATGATTCTGATTCGCGCCTGTCTGAGTGGACTAATCTAATGGAGGCCGTGGGGATGGCACAGACGTGCTACTAAATTATATTTGGTTATATTAGGTAAGAACAATGGTGCCACACTAATAAAAATATTATTATTTGTTAACAAATGTGCTATCTCCTGTGTTGGATAGCGGTCGCTGTCCACAGTTCTGAAACATCAGTGCGCTRTTGAATTGGCGACTCTTCCTAGACCATGTTGCTATGTGCATAATAGCAAWGTTAGCCAGCATATTGGTGTTGAGAACAATGTGGCGGAGGCAGCAGCSRAGGTAGGAAAAGGGGAAACAGCACTTGCCTCAATTGTCTAAGAAAAGTGAGGAGAGAAGAAACGCCAACTTAATTAGGTCAATAATCAACTGTTAAATGTGCCTGCCTTTATAAATCGTCCATGTCTACAGAAATAAGACAGATCCTGCTTCTAATTTGACGTATTGCTTAATACCCCACTGATTCCTTGAGCACAAAGTCTCAGATAAACAATTTCACAAATTTGGCTGTTATTCATTTTTGCTACGCTGTAATATAGGCTTTATGCTTTTTTTCATTAGAACAGTCTCTCTGGTATTACTTATCATTTATTTAGTGTTGTTTACACTCTTCCAAACTGTCCMAAAAATTATATTTATAATGAGGAAGGAAAATTATGTGGGTATATTGAAGCAACATCTTAAGACATCAGTCAGGAAGTTMAAGCTTGGTCGCAAATGGGTCTTCCAAATGAACAATGACCCCAAGCATACTTCCAAAGTTGTGGCAAAATGGCTTARGGACAACAAAGTCAAGGTATTGGAGKGGCCATCACAAAGCCCTGACCTCAATCCTATAGAACATTTGTGGGCAGAACTGAAAAAGTGTGAGCGAGCAAGGAGGCCTACAAACTTGACTCAGTTACACCAGCTCTGTCAGGTAGGAATAGGCCAAACTTCACCCAACTTATTGTGGGTAGCTTGTGGAAGGCTACCCAAAACGTTTGACCAAAGTTAAATAACTTTAAAGGCAATACTACCAAATACTATATGAGTGTATGTAAACTAACCTGTAGTTGATGGCTCTCTTCAAAAGAAAAAATAGCATATTCCTGCTTAAGTTCTAAATGTTATTTTCTTCTTTGGCTTGTAGATATTTTTTCTTGGCTTTTTCTAAGATAGTCAWTTATTTTTGCAGAGTATGACATTATCATTCCCCTAATGTACGCCTTAAAGGCATCCCAAATTATATCGGGGTTGTCACGATCGTCTAAGGTGGAAACAGGGGACCAAAGCGCAGCGTGGTGAGTGTACATACTTCTTYATTTTAAGATGTCGCCAACAAAACAATAAACATCAAAACGAAACCGTGAAGCCAACGTAGTGCTCACGGGCAACTATACATGGACAACTACCCACAAATACAGGTGGGAAAAAGGCTACCTAAGTATGGTTCTCAATCAGAGACAACGATAGACAGCTGCCTCTGATTGAGAACCACACCCGGCCAATCACACAGAAATACAAATCATAGAAAAAGGAACATAGAATGCCCACCCAAATCACACCCTGACCAAACCAAAATAGAGACAAAAAGCTCTCTACGGTCAGGGCGTGACAGGGGTTGGCTTTTCTCTGTCCTCTATATCGCCATTTCTAGTGGTAAAGGTATTCATTTTTTTGGTTGAAGTATTTATCAAATTTCTATTTAATAAGTACTTATATTTATTAATKAATTTCTATTGGTGTAATTAAGCATGATGACGGAGAATGATCTAATATCAATATATCCAAAAAATGTATTCAGTAAATTGTTGAGTGCATTTTTTAAAATTAAAATATAGTTAATTCTTGAAAAGCTTCTCTTTGTAGTTGGGAATAGTAATTTATTTATGTAAATTATTTGTAGCGATGAAAATGTTCAGCCTCTTTGGAGGATCCCTAAATCTGCCTTTTAAATTACTATGTTAATCGTATCGAATGCATGATTTTCGAATATATGATCTTATCAAACTGCATAATTCAAGTGATTACAAAAGGGGAACGCTTGAAATGAGAAAACCTCCCATTATGCTTTTGTTTGTGCTCTCATTTCTTTGAAAAAGGCAAATGTGATTTAATGTGGCAGACGTAAATATATTATTCTTCTCGAGGAGGTTTGTGACAAACATACTTAGAGAGAAACGTATATTGCTTCAGCTGATTTCTTTTAATCAAATCAAATTGTATTAGTCACATGCGCCAAATACAACAGGCAGTGAAACGCTTAATTATGAGCCCCTAACCAAAAAAATTAAATACGAATAAGAATAAAAAATAAAAGTAACAAGAAATTAAAGAGCAGCAATAAAATAACAATAGCGAGACTATATAGAGGGGGGTACCGGTACAGAGTCAATATGCGGGGGCACCGGTTAGTCGAGGTAATTGAGGTAATATGTACATGTAGGTAGAGTTATTAAAGTGACTATGCATAGATGATAACAAACGGAGAAAAAGCTAGCAGCATGTAAAAGAGGGGGGGGGGGGGGGGGGGGGGCATGCAAATAGTCTGGGTAGCCATTTCATTATATGTTCAGGAGTCTTTATGGCTTGGGGGTAGAAGTTGTTTAGAAGCCTCTTGACCTAGACTTGGTGCACCGGTACTGCTTGCCATGCAATAGCAGAGAGAACAATCTGTGACTAGGTGGCTGGGGTCATTGATCATTTTTGGGCTGTCCTCTGACACCACCTTTGTATAGAGGTCCTGGAGGCCGGAAGCTTTTCGCCCAGTGATGTACTGGGCTACGCATTACCTCTGGTTTTAGTTGCCCTGGTCAGAGGCCGGCAGTTGCCATACCAGGTAGTGATCACACAGTCAGATTCTCTCGATGGTACAGCTGAAGACACCTTTTGAGGACATGAGGACCATGCCAATTCTTTCAGTCTCTTGTAGGGTATTAAGGTTTGTCGTTGCCCTCCAGACTGTCGTTAGTATGCTTGGACCATGTTATTTGTTTGGTGATGTGGAGACACCTGATCATGACCTACAATCAACAGCCCCGTCGATGAAAAATGGGGGCGTGCTCGGTCTCCCTTTTTTCCTGTAGTCACAGATCATCACTTTGTCTCGACACGTTGAGGAGAGGTTGTTGTCCTGCATCACACGACAGGTCTCTGACTCCTCCCGTGAGGCTGTCTTTATTGTTTTCATAGATAGGCCTACCACTGTTTGTCATCGCAAATTAATGATGTGTTTTAGAGTCGTGCCTGGCCATGCAGTCATGAGTGGAACACGGGATACAGGAGAGGATTGAGCAGCGCACCCCTGCGGGCCCTGTGTTGAGGACAGCCTGGCGGCATTGTGTTTGTTACCTACCCTTACCACCTGGGGGCAGCCCGTTCAGGAAGTCCAGGATCCGTTGCAGAGCGACGAGGTGTTTAGTCCAGGGTTCCTTAGCTTATTGATGAGCTTTGAGGGCACTATGGTGTTGAACGCTGAGCTGTAGTCAATTAATAGCATTCTCACATAGGTGTTCCTTTTGTCCAGGTGGGACAGGGCAGTGTGGAGTGCAATAGAGATTGCATCATCTGTGGATCTGTTAGGGCGGTGTACAAATTGGAGTGGGTCTAGGGTTTCTGGGATAATGGTGTTGATGTGAGCCATGACCAGCCTTTCAAAGCACTTCATTGCTACAGACGTGAGTGCTACGGGTCGGTAGTCATTTAGGCAGATTACCTTAGTATTCTTGGGCACAGGGACTATGGTTTTGGGCACAGTGACTGTTGGTATTACAGACTCGGACAAGTAGACGTTGAAAATGTCAGTGAAGACACTTGCCAGTTGGTCAGCACATGCTCGCAGTACATGTTCTGGTAATCCGTCTGGCCTTGCGGCCTTGTGAATGTTGACCTGTTTAAAGGTCTTACTCACCTCAGCTGAAGAGAGGGTGATCACACAGTCTTCCGGAACAGCTGGTGCTCTCATGCATGTTTCAATGTTATTTGGCTCGAAGCGAGCATAGAAGTAGTTTAGCTCATCTGGTAGGCTCGTGTCACTGGGCAGCTCTCGGCTGTGCTTCCCTTAGTAGTCTGTAATGGCAAGCCACGCCACATCCGACGAAAATGTATTATGTAATTATTGTACCAGACCACCAGAGCACAGACAACAAGACAGTGAGAGTGATTAGCTTAGTTTATGGAGTTAAACGGTTGTGTGTATTCTGGGTACAGACAGGGCCACATGTGAACAGAATAAGACAAAACATTGGCTCTGATTCTACTTCTAAACAGTTGAAGCCCAGGGAATGAGAGAGTGAGAAGACAAAAGGGGGTAAGAGAGAGGGAAGGAGCAAACCGTTTCTGTTGACACAGAAGTCATCACAGAACAATCATAGCTACCAGTGACTATCACACTGAATGGTAAACCACATACGGAAACAACAATACACACATTTAGGCTATGCAGTACGCAAATGCCAAAGTGATTTTAATATGATCTATGGCACTGATGTGGAGTGGTGTGAGAGTTTATTTGACAAAAACAATCCTAGATCACTACTCCTAGTCGAAGAGGCTTGATCCGTACGGCCCCAGGTCCCCAGTATCTATCTATCTATCTATCTATCTATCTATCTATCTATCTATCTATCTATCTATCTATCTATCTATCTATCTATCTATCTATCTATCTATCTATGATCAGACAGACAGACAGACAGATCGACACGAC
>NC_036870.1:29895865-29904698 GCF_002910315.2 Salvelinus sp. IW2-2015
AGTCAGGACAGATAGATAGATAGTACGTAGATAGATAGATAGATAGATAGATAGATAGATAGATAGATAGATAGATAGATAGATAGATAGATAGATAGATAGATAGATAGATGATAGATAGATAGATAGATAGATAGATAGATAGATAGATAGATAGATAGATAGATAGATTACTGGGACCTGGGGCCGTACGGATCAAGCCTCTTCGACTAGGAGTAGTGATCTAGGATTGTTTTTGTCAAATAAACTCTCACACCACTCCACACTCAGTGCCAAGATCATATTAAAATCACTTTGGCATTTGCGTACTGCATAGCCTAAATGTGTGTATTGTTGTTTCCGTATGTGGTTTACCATTCAGTGTGATAGTCACTGGTAGCTATGATTGTTCTGTGATGACTTCTGTGTCAACAGAAACGGGTTTGCTCCTTCCTCTCTCTTACCCCCTTTTGTCTTCTCACTCTCTCATTCCCTGGGCTTCAACTGTTTAGAAGTAGAATCAGAGCCAATGTTTTGTCTTATTCTGTTCACATGTGGCCCTGTCTGTACCCAGAATACACACAACCGTTTAAACTCCATAAACTAAGCTAATCACTCTCACTGTCTTGTTGTCTGTGCTCTGGTGGTCTGGTACAATAATTACATAATACATTTTCGTCGGGAATGTGGCGTGGCTTGCCATTACAGACTACTAAGGGAAGCACAGCCGAGAGCTGCCCAGTGACACGAGCCTACCAGATGAGCTAAACTACTTCTATGCTCGCTTCGAGCCAAATAACATTGAAACATGCATGAGAGCACCAGCTGTTCCGGAAGACTGTGTGATCACCCTCTCTTCAGCTGAGGTGAGTAAGACCTTTAAACAGGTCAACATTCACAAGGCCGCAAGGCCAGACGGATTACCAGAACATGTTACTGCGAGCATGTGCTGACAACTGGCAAGTGTCTTCACTGACATTTTCAACGGTCGTACTTGTCCGAGTCTGTAATACCAACAGTCACTGTGCCCAAAACCAAGTCCCTGTGCCCAAGAATATAAGTGAATCTGCGCTAAATGACTACCGACCGTAGCACTCACGTCTGTAGCAATGAAGTGCTTTGAAAGGCTGTCATGGCTCACGTCAACACACCATTATCCCAGAAACCCTAGACCCACTCCAATTTGTACACCGCCCTAACAGATCCACAGATGATGCAATCTCTATTGCACTCCACACTGCCCTGTCCCACCTGGACAAAAGGAACACCTATGTGAGAATGCTATTAATTGACTACAGCTTCAGCTTCAAAACCCATAGTTGCCCCTCAAAGCTCATCAATAAGCTAAGGACCCTGGACTAAACACCTCCCTCTGCAACTGGATCCTGGACTTCCTGACGGGCTGCCCCCAGGTGGTAAGGGTAGGTAACAACACATCCGCCAGGCTGATCCTCAACACAGGGGCCCGTCAGGGGTGCTGCTCCAATCCTCTCCTGTACTCCCTGTTCACTCATGACTGCATGGCCAGGCACGACTCTAAACCATCATTAAATTTGCCGATGACACAACAGTGGTAGCCTGATCATCGACAACAATAAGAACAGCCCACAGGGAGGAGGTCAGAGACCTGGTCGTGTGATGCCAGGACAAACAACCTCTCCCTCAACGTGAATCAAGACAAAGTAGATGATTTGTGGACTACAGGAAAAAGAGGACCGAGCACGCCCCCATTCTCATCGACGGGGGCTGTGGTTGAGTTCCTGTGTCCACATCACCAACAAAGTAACATGGTCCAAGCATACTAAGACAGTCCGTGAGGAGGGGCACGACAAAACCTATTACCCTTCAAGAGACTTGAAAAGATGGCATGGTGCCTCAGTTCCTCAAAAGGTTCTTCAGCTGTACCATCGAGAGCCATCCTGGATGTGTGTGCATCACTACCTGGTATGGCAAACTGCTCGGCCTCTGACCGAAGGCACTACAGAGGGTAATGCGTACAGCCCAGTACAGTCACTGGGGAAAAGCTTCCGGCCTTCCAGGACCTCTATACCAGGTAGGGTGTCAGAGGACAGCCCAAAAATGATCAATGACCCAGCCACCCTAGTCACAGATTGTTCTCTCTGCTATTGCATGGCAAGCAAGTACCGCGTGCACCAAGTCTAGGTCCAAGAGGCTTCTAAACAACTTCTACCCCCAAGCCATAAAGACTCCTGAACATATAATGAAATGGTACCCAGACTATTTGCATTGCCCCCCCCCCCCCCCCCCCCCCTCTTTTACACTGCTGCCTTTTCTCCGTTTGTTATCATCTATGCATAGTCACTTTAATAACTCTACCTACATGTACATATTACCTCAATTACCTCGACTAACCGGTGCCCCCGCATATTTACTCTGTACGGTACCCCCTCTATATAGTCTCGCTATTGAGTTATTTTATGCTGCTCTTTAATTACTTGTTACTTTTATTTTTTATTCTTAATTCGTATTTAATTTTTTGGTTAGGGGCTCATAATTAAGCGTTTTCACTGCCTGTTGTATTTGGCGCATGTGACTAATACAATTTGATTTGATTTAAAAGAAATCAGCTGAAGCAATATACGTTCTCTCTAAGTATGTTTGTCACAAACACTCCTCGAGAAGAATAATATATTTACGTCTGCCACATTAAATCACATTTGCCTTTTTCAAAGAAATGAGAGCACAAACAAAAGCATAATGGGAGGTTTTCTCATTTCAAGCGTTCCCCTTTTGTAATTCACCTTGAATTATGCAGTTTATAAGATCATATATTCGAAAATCATGCGATTCGATACGATTAACATAGTAATTTAAAAGGCAGATTTAGGGATCCTCCAAAGAGGCTAACATTCTCATCGCTACAAATAATTACATAAATAAATTACTATTCCCAACTACCAAAGAGAAGCTTTTCAAGAATTAACTATATTTTAATTTTTAAAAATACTGTCTGTCTGTCTGTCTGTCTGTCTGTCTGTCTGTCTGTCTGTCTGTCTGTCTGTCTGTCTACAGTGGATTCGGAAAGTGTTCAGACCCCTTGACTTTTTCCACATTTTGTTAAATTACAGCCTTATTATAAAATAATTAAATTGTCTGTTTTATCTCATCAATCTACACAAAATTACAAAGCAAAAAACAGGTTTTGAGAAATGTTTGCAAATGTTTTAAAAATAATAAACTGCAATATCATATTTACATAAGTTATCAGACCCTTTACTCAGTACCTTGTTGAAGCACCTTATTGGGTATGACGCTACAAGCTTGGCACACCAGTATTTTGAGAGTTTCTCTCATTCTTCTCTGCAGATCCTCTCAAACTCTGTCAGGTTGGATGGGGAGAATCAATGGGGGTCGTTGTCCTGTTGGAAGGTGAAACTTCGAGCCCAGTTTGAGGTCCTGAGCGCTCTGGATTTCATCAAGGATATCTCTGTACTTTACTCCGTTCATCTTTCCCTCTATCCTGACTAGTCACCCAGTCCCTGCCACTGAAAAACATCCCCACAGCATGATGCTGCCACCACCATGCTTCACCGTAGGGATTGTGCCAGGTTTCCTCCAGACGTGATGATTGGCATTCAGGACAAAGAGTTCAATCTTGGTTTCATCAGACCAGATAATCTTGTTTCCAAGAGGGCTGTCATGTGACTTTTACCGAGGAGTGGCTTACGTCTGGCCACTCTACCATAAAGGCCTGATTGGTGGAGTGCTGCAGAGATGGTTGTCCTTCTGGAAGGTTCTCCTTTCTCCAAAGGGTTCTTGGTCACCTCCCTGACCAAGGCCCTTCTCCCCCAATTACTCAGTTTGGCCGGGAGGCCAGCTCTAGGAACAGTCTTGGTGGTTCCAAACTTCTTCCATTTAAGAATGATGGAGTCCACAGTGTTCTTGGGGACCTTCAATGCTGCAGAAATGTTTTGGTACCCTTCCYTAGATCTGTGCCTCGACGTAATCCTGTCTCGGGGCTCTACAGACAATTCTTTCAACCTCACGGCTTAGTTTTTGCGCTGACATKTACTGTCAACTGTGGGACCTTATATAGACAGGTATGTGCCTTTCCAAATCATGTCCAATCAATTGAATTTACTACAGGTGGACTCCAATCGTCATCTCAAGGATGATCAATGGAAACAGGACGCACCTGAGCAAAATTTAGAGTCTCATAGCAAAGGGGCAGAATACTTATGTAAATAAGGTATTTCTCTTTTTTATTTTTAATAAATTTGCAAAAATGTCTAAACTTGTTTTCGCTTTGTCATTATGGGGTATTGTGTGTAGATTGCTGAGGATTTTATTTATTTAATCAATTTTAGAATTTGTCTGTAACATCACAAAATGTGGAAAAAGTTGATTAAATAAATAAAATCCTCAGCAATCTACACAATACCCAATAATGACAAAGCGAAAACATGTTTTTAGACATTTTTGCAAATGTATTAAAAATTAAAAAGACAAATACTTTCAAAATCTGTCTATCTGTCTGTCCACCTACCTACCTACTTACCCACCCAGCCAGCAGACAATATGGTCAAACATATCCAGGTCAAAATGTGTTAGCTGTCTTTTAGCAAACTGCACCAATATTCAAATCACCACTCAAGTACAACATTTCTATGGAGACAAATAGTATTGATTTGTCCGACAAACAATATTGTCATATAATCCTAAATCATGATACTGTCGTATATGAACTCCATTACTACTGTCGTATATGAACTCCATTACTACTGTCGTATATGAACTCCATTACTACTGTCGTATATGAACTCCATTACTACCGTCGTATCAGAACTCCATTAATACTGTCGTATATGAACTCCATTACTACTGTCGTATCAGAACTCCATTAATACTGTCGTATATGAACTCCATTACTACTGTCGTATATGAACTCCATTACTACTGTCGTATCAGAACTCCATTAATACTGTCGTATCAGAACTCCATTAATACTGTCGTATATGAATCTCCATTACTACTGTCGTATCAGAACTCCATTAATACTGTCGTATATGAATCTCCATTACTACTGTCATATAAGAACTCCATTAATACTGGCGTATAAAAATCCATTATACTGCTGTCCAAGAACTCTATCATACTGGTGTTTAAGAACTCCATTTCTACTTGCGTATATATACCAACTTCATTACTACTGGCCTATAAATAACTCCCATTACCTACTGGCCTATAATAACTCCATTACTACCTGGCCTATAATAACTCCTTTCGTACTTCTGGTCTCGTCCTCTGCCGCTCCTCCTCATTCCTCCTCTCTCTATTCCCAGCCCTTCAGTCCGCCGCCGCCTCCGCTCACCTCCCGCCTCTCCGCCCTCTCACCTATCTCCCCTCAGTACCGCCTCAGCCTCGCCTTTGGGGCCGGTGGGTGCTGCCCTGTCGCCTACCCCGCGCCTCCTAGCAGCGCACTGAAAAAACTACCGCTCGCCCCCGCCCCTCAGTGGCAGCATACTCTACCCGGGCATTCCCGCTGACCCTCAGCATCCACTCCTGGCCGCCCGCCGCGCCCTGATCCCCCCGCCCCCCCGGTCCTCGGCCAGTACCGCTCGCTATACCTCCTGCGGGCTATTTTCTCGAGGACAGCACTCAAGAACCTGTTTGCTTATAGATTGACAATACCGCTCCCCCGGTATGCTCACTCAGTGGATAGGTGCGTGTCCTCTACCGTACCCCGGCTTCGTCACTGGTCCTTACCCCTCGCGCAGGCGAGTACTACCTGCGCGATCAGAGGTGGCGTGTTCGCTCTCGGAGTGCGCAGCACGTGCACCGAGGGGGGCTCATGCAGCACTTACCGGGCCTGCGTTCGGTGGAGGGGGCATAGCCTAACCGTCGTGGCGCGGAGCAGGCAACTTAAAGCCGCGGCTCAGCATCCCTTAAAGTTAGGGTAGTGGTTAGAGGGGGTTAGTAGCATGCTTGAGCGGGGTAGGGGTATGAGGGTTAATGATGTGGGGTATTGCGCGGGGTGTGTGCTGAGGGTTGGGGTTGAGGGGGAGGGGTACTAGGAACGGGTAGTTATGCTGGGGTGTGCGCTGAGGATGTCGGCTCGAGGGTAGTTGCTGTGCCGGGGTTAGTGTCCCCGTGAGTGGGTAGGGGTATGGGGGGCTAGGGTCTGAGGGGGTAGTGCGCCTGAGGGGGTAGGGGTATGAGGGGGTAGTGATCTGAGGGGGTGTCGCTGCTGAGGGGGTAGTGCTGCTGAGGGGTAGGGGTCTCGAGGGGTGGGGTACGAGGGGGTTCGTAGAGGACTTGAGGGGGTCACGTGCTGCTAGTGGGTAGTGCTGCTTGAGGGGGTAGTGTGGCTGAGGGGGTGGGGACTTGAGCCGGGTAGGGGTCTAGCGGTGAGTCCGTGATGTGCTGAGCGGTATGATGCTGAGGGGCGTATGTGCCTGCTGAGGGGGTCAATGGTCTGAGGGGTACCCAGGGGTGCTAGGGTAGCGGGGACGGGGGGGCTGACGAGGCGGAAGAGGTGGCGAGGCAGCACTACCGGGAGGAGCCCGGTCAGCGAGCACGTGGGGGAACGAGGGGCGGGAGCGGGGATGTTCGCAAGGATCACTACCGGCGAAAAAAGGGGAGGGGAGCCGGGGGGGGCGGGGGGGCCAGCAGCAGAGGGAGTCGGGCCCGATCAGGGGTCGGTAGGGAGGGAAAGGGGAGAAGAGGGGGGCAGGCGGAGGGAGTAAGAGCGCGCGCCGCCCTCAGGAGGGCACTAACCCGGGGGAGAGGGCGCGGGGCCGTCAGTACGGGACTGACCGGCCCTCAGGGTGAGACCGGGGGGAGGGGGGTACTGGAGGGGGTAGTGGGTGAGGGGGTTAGGGTTACTGAGGCGGGAGGGGTTGAGGGGTAGTTGCTGCTGAGGGGGTATGGGTAGCTGGGGGTAGTAGGTATAGAGCGCCCGTGGCAGGTGAGCACTGCTGAGGGGACGGTAGTCGCTGATCGAGGGGTAGTGGTACTCCCGAGGGGGTAGTGATCGCTGGAGGGGGCACTGTGAGTGATGCCCTGGGTACGAGAGGGGTAGGGGGTACTTACCGAGGGGGTAGGGGTTTCTGAGGGGGGTACCCGTGCTGCTGTGGGGCTTAGTGATCCTCCAGTTACCGTGGGGGACGTAGTGATTGTTGTGAGGGGTATAGTGATGCTGAGGGGGTAGTGCAAGCTGAGGGGCCGGTAGTGCATGACTGGGGGGTAGGTGAGGCATTACCATACTAGAGGGGGTAGTGATGCTCGAGCGGGGGTTAACAGGTGTGAACTGTGAGGCGTAGGGCCCCCTACAGGGGGCTAACTACCGAGGGGTAGTGATGCTCGAGGTGGGTAGTGCTGCTGTGCAGTGGGTAGGCCGGTAACTCGAGGGGTAGTGATGCTGACGGGGGTAGTGTTGCTTCAGCGTTAGGGTACGATGCTACGTACTCGACGGGGGTAGGGAGTACTGAGGGGTTGTTAGGGGTACTGAGGGGGTTACAGTTTGCTGGTTACTAGGTATGGGGGGTCCAGTTCCTCGATAGGCTGAGCATCAATACGGGCCGTTCGAGCGGGGTTACACTATGAGGAGCGGCTAGGGTACTGACGGGAGTAGTGATCTGAGGGAGTAGGGGTACTCGCATGTGAGGTGAGGGTATGAGGGGGCTAGTGTGTGGCTTGAGGGGCTAGTGCATGCCTGAGGGGGTAGGGTACTCGAGCGGGGTAGTGATGCTTGAGGGGGTACGTGGATGCTGAGGGGTGTAGTGGATTGAGCGGGGTAGTGGTTACTCGAGTGGGGTAGTAGTCCGCTGCTGAGGGGTAGTGACTTGTTTGAGGGGTCAGCGGGTACTGAGGGGTAGTGCTGCTGGGGGGTAGTGCTGCTGAGGGGGTAAGTGGTGCTGAGGGGGTAGGGGGTACTGAGGGGGTAGGGCTCATGGAGGGGGTGCGCGGGTTTCGACTCGTAGAGACTGGGTAGTCGCCTCAGTATTTTGATCACTGAGGGGTCAGTGATGGCTGAGGGGGTAGTGATGCTGAGGGGGTCGCTGATCGGTCATGTGGCGGGTCATGGGGCTACTTGACGGGATGGGGTACTCCCGAGGTTCGGAGATTCACTTGAGAGGTAAGAGCTCTCATGCAGGTACTATGAATCTCATCTGACAGGGATACTAGCTCTCTAGGAAATTCGATCACATAAGCAGCTCTGCTTAAGTGTCTCGATCCTCTTCATAGCTCTCACTTCCATTCTACATCTAGTAGAATTCCAGCACACGAAAAAACCTGTCTGAACTTACATCAAAGATGCCCGAGTTACCTATCGAGCAGCACTGACCCAAAGACAACGTCACACTCTGGTAAATATTTTTCTTGATCAAATAATGGAACAACCACCTTATCCTTGCTGCAGTATTAATTCTACCATCCGTTCACTAACCCATCATCTGTAAATGTACATCTTACCTGTCAGTACTTCTCATCTAGGCTGGTCTATGCTAGGATAGTACGCTTTGCAGACTTTCATCAAACATGCATCACGTGAGCAAAGAACACAATTGACAATCCAGTCAAATGTGGAAGTACACAACTGCTGTCATGTTGGTATGTTGCTCATTGATAAGACAGCATTTTCAAGTCTCTGCTATCCAGATTTCAAGAGATTTAAGTCAAATGTCTAGACTACCGCCCACTCAGGAACGATTACGCTGTCTTATTAGTTAAGGCCAATTCAGTCAGTGGTATATACTTCGCGCTTGTGTTAGGTTTTTGTCCTTACTGAAAAGGTGAATTCATCTTCCCAGATCGCTCCTCTGAGGCAGTGGCAACATAGAATGCCGACTGCGGCAGGTTTTCCTCTAATCTCTCTGGAATCAGACAGCCT
>NC_036870.1:29908053-29910500 GCF_002910315.2 Salvelinus sp. IW2-2015
TATAATAACTCCATTACTACTGGCCTATAATAACTCCGTATAATATTGTAGCATTCGATACATTATGGTGAGAATCAGGAATATGTAGCTCTCCTCTATTTCATGTACTGTACATGCTACAAATATCTACAGATTAAACATGAAAGATGAGAAAACATGAAAACATGAGAGATAAAGAAGAGCCATTGGTCTCTCCTCTAAACACAGCAAGACTTACCCATGTGATTCCGTCAGTACCACATTAGTGTACAGGAATAGAGGTCATTGATAGACACATTTTCCAACAATCAATGGAACACTGAGCTAAAATATTGTATTTAGAAGCACAATAKAAAATGTTAAGCACTTCCACAATGACTATGTGTATTTACTTCTAAGCAATAACTCATAAAACATACTATAAGGAAAAACACAGCACCAACACACACATTTGTCAGTACGGTAAAACAAGTTCAGCGTCCAGTATAGACATGTTTGTTGGCGACGTGACATCGCAGCTGTAAAGTAAAGGCTTACCTCAGATGTTATACATTGAAAGTAGGACTCAATGTTTGTCCTCTTATTAACTCACATCAGTGATTCACATTTGCAGTCAGTGAGTACCAAGCACAACCAGACAGAATATGACTATTGATGAACTGAAACAATGACCAGACCAACACAGACAGAGAGGGGTGCAGCAGTAGCAGTAGACTCACCATATTGTCGGAGGCTCAGATCCTTCCACTTCCAAGTAGTCATATTTTTCCTCCGTCTGGAAGTCTGTAAAAATGATGGAGATGGTGTCTCCAGGATCAGCAAGTATGGTCCACGTACAGTCCGCACTATTGTAATATTCACTCGGGAAATTGGGACTTGAAATGATGCCACTTGAACCCCTCAGAGTATCACCACATGTGTCCTCAGCTGTCAATCAAACGGAAAGACTTCTGTTAGGAATCGGGCTTAACTCCACATGTAAGTAGTATACAGCAGAAAATAACAGCTGAACCTTTTTTTGGTTTAGTTTTTGTATTTTTTGACTGACGCAAAGTCATATGTATGTTTCTTTGTATATATTTTTAAATATATACAACCATTTTACCACATACAGTATGGATTTTTTTATCCAGCCAATTTCAAAATTATGAATTAAATTCATTAAATTGTGGCAGCTTTTGTATGCCACATATAATATCTTACAGTATATAGTGGTCTCTCTCTCTCTCTCTCGCACCTTTGTCATGACTATTATTGGCTCCATCTATACATGGGTTCTTGGAATCAAAAGGTCCCAGCTGTATTTCCCAGCAGACTATTTCTCCTTTTTAATCAAGGACTTCTAATTAAATTTTGAATGAAAGTTTAGATTTAGAAGCGGAATCAGATTTGTTTGTTTTTCTTGTTGTTTTGGAAATGTTTGGATACATAATGTACAGATAAAGACACATGGACTGGTCGGTGCAGACATTATAAATTATAGACATATCATTTATACAGAAAGGCAAACATATAACGTACATATAGATCCACGTATACATGCATGCACATGGTGCGTGGCCATGTGCATGGATATACAGGGAATAAGGTGCGAAGTGATGCTCATTGGAGAATCACTTGTATCCAGGACTAAAACAGTATTTTGGGGGAACAGGGATACAGACATTTACACACTGAGGAATAGACATTAGCATGGTGAGGTGCAATGACTTGCATGCCAATGTTTTATTCAAACAATCTACAGGAGGGATAAACGTAGAAACATACAGTATTTCATCCACACACACACACACATGCGTGTTCGTACATTTACATATTCACAACCACACAAAGGCACAGAAACAGTCACATGCACATTGGCACACCAAAAAACAGACTCACACACACACAATAATACAAGCCACTGAATTCTCTATAATAACACTCATGACTTTCTCTATAATAATACACTCACTGACTTTCTCTATAATAATACACTCACCGACTTTCTCTATAATAATACAGCCACTGAATTTCTCTATAATAATACACTCACTGACTTTCTCTATAATAATACACTCACTGACTTTCTCTATAATAATACACCACGACTCTTCTCTATAATAATACACTCACTGACTTTCTCTATAATAATACACTCACTGACTTTCTCTATAATAATACACTCACTGACTTTCTCTATAATAATACACTCACTGACTTTCTCTATAATAATACACCACTGACTTTCTCTATAATAATACACTCACTGACTTTCTCTATATAATACACCACTGACTTCTCTATAAATAATACACTCACTGACTTTCTCTATAATAATACACCCACTGCTTTCTCTATAATAATACACCCACTGACTTTCTCTATAATAATACACTCCACTGACTTTCTCTATAATAATACACCCACTGACTTTCTCTATAATAATACCCCCACTGACTTTCTATATAATAATACCATCACTGACT
>NC_036870.1:29912883-29926815 GCF_002910315.2 Salvelinus sp. IW2-2015
GACAGCACACGAAAGCACCACACACCCATCACATACACGATGCCACACCATCTACTCAAACACACACCACACACACACACCACACACACACACACACACACACACACACACACACACACCACACACACACACCACACACACACACACAACACCACACACCACACACACAACACACACACACACACCCATACACACAAACACACACACATAACAACCCACGAACGCAAACAGAGAAACAAGTGCACACCATACAGTATGCACACACATTACGTGAACACACGCATAACGCACACACACACTCACACACTCACACACTCACACACTCACACACACAACCACCACACACACACACAAGACTCAGTTATCGGCCATTCTGTTTCTCTATAATAATACACTCACTGACTTTCTCTATAATAATACACCCACTGACTTTCTCTATAATAATACACCCACTGACTTTCTCTATAATAATCTACAGTGCATTCGGGAAGGTATTCAGACTCCTTTACTTTTTCTACATTTTGTTACGTTACAACCTTATTTCTATAATGGATTAAATTGTTGTTGTTTTCTCATTAACTTCTTCTTAATAGGGGCGCGCTGTTTTCACTTTGGAAAAAATCGTGCTCAAATTAAACGGCCTCGTACTCTGTTCTAGATCATACAATATGCATATTATTATTACTATTGGATAGAAAACACTCTGAAGTTTTTAAAACTGTTTGAATTATATCTGTGAGTAAAACAGAACTCATTTGGCAGCAAACTTCCATACAGGAAGTGAAAATTCTGAAAATGAGGCTCTGTGTCAGTTGCCTATTCAACTGGCTTTTATTTATGGATCTGTATGCACTTCATACGCCTTCCACTAGATGTCAACAGGCAGTAGAAGGTTGWATGGGGTGTCTAGCTTGATGTGAGGCCGAATAAGAGCTTTTGGAGTGACAGGTCCGCTCTTTTGTCAGTTTTCAACTGCGCGCCGGGGAACCTCACATTGTCTTCTGAAAACCGTTCGGTATACACGACGAATTGCTCCGGCTCTGATTTTATTGGATACATATGAGAAGAACATCATAAAGTAGGATTTTCAACCGAGTTTGACCAGTTTATTCRACGTTTATTGGGAATTTTGGAATTTTTCGTTCCAGGYGCCAAGAGTTRATGGGCATGTTCGCGCCACAATGCTAGCCAAAGTTGCTAATTCAACAGAAGAAATGGACATTCTAAAACCTCGATGCCTCGATCCTGACTAGTCACCCAGTCCCTGCCGCTGAAAAACATCCCCACAGCTTGATGCTGCCACCACCATGCTTCATCATAGGGATGGTGCCAGGTTTCCTCCAGATGTGATGCTTGGCATTCAGGCCAAGGAGTTAAATCTTGGTTTCATTAGACCAGATAATCTTGTTTCTCATGGTCTGAGAGTTTTTTGCCTTTTGCTGAGGAGTGGCTTACGTCTGGCCACTCTACCATAAAGGCCTGACTAGTGGAGTGCTGCAGAGATGGTTGTCCTTCTGGAAGGTTCCCCCATCCCTACAGAGGAACTCTGGAGCTCTGTCAGAGTGACCATCGGGTTCTTGGACACCTCCCTGACCAGAGCCCTTCTCCCCCGATTGCTCAGTTTGGGTTTGGCCGGGCGGCCAGCTCTATGRAGAGTCTTGATGGTTCCAAACTTCTTCCRTTTCAGAATGGTGGAGGTCTCTGTTATTGGGGACCTTCAATGCTGCAGAAATGTTTTGGTACCCTTCCCAGATCTGTGCCGAAAACAATCCTGTCTCAGAGCTCTACAGACATTTCCTTCGACCTCATGGCTTGGTTTTTTCTCTGACATGCAATGTGGGACCTTATAGACAAGTGTGTGCCTTTCCAAATCATGTCCAATCAATTGAATTTACCACAGGTGGACCCCAATCAGGTTGTAGAAACATCTCAAGGATAACAAAGGATGCACCTGAGCAACATCACTTGGAGAACTGCCAACAACAGGTGTGTGAAGCGTGGGATAGAATACGGCTCTAATTGGCTGCTGTAGTCTTGGTTGAAATAAAACTGCATAGATAAAAGTGTTGAGCTCCCGTAGCGCAATGCTTTTTTCTATGCGGTTTCACTTTCATATCGCTGCTCCGTAGACTATTGTTCCCGAGTGGCGCAGTGGTCAAAGTGGCGCAGCAGCGTCACTACAGTACTACAGTTCGAATCCAAGCTGTGATTTGGAGTCCCATAGGGTGGCGCACAATTGTCCCAGCGCCCGTCATTGTGAATAAGAATTTGTTCTTAACTGACTTGCCTACTAAAATATAAATAAATAAAATAAATAATGCACCCAGAAACGTTGTGTAATCACATAAAATTGCAGACATGGGCAAAATTGCTTCGGTATGAGATAGAAATGTCGGTGTTAGCCATTTTCGGTTTATCATCCCAGTTCTACTTTGTGATGAACATTCATTAGCTGCACATTAAGAAACAGTGGAGTACTCAATGCTCATACTCAAATCACGGCTAACCACAAGTTCAAATTAAGCAAATAGGCCTGAGGGGGTGTCACATATGTCCAATATACCACGGCTAAAGGCTGTTTTTAAGCACGACCTAACGCAGAGTGCCTGGACACAGCCCTTAGCCGTGGTATATTGGCCATATACCACAAACCCTTGAGGTGCCTGATTGCTTTTATAAACTGGTTACCAACATAATTAGAGCAGTAAAAATACATGTTTTGTCATACCTGTGGTATACGGTCTGATATACCACGGCTGTCAACCAATCAGCATTCAGGGCTCGAACCGCCCAGTTTATAAGTAGGATTGAATAGTTCCTTTAGAATACGCCATTGGTGAAGAAACTAATTTCCTGGTTTTAGAATAAATAAAAGAGAGAGACAAATAATGCCTCTTAGATGCAACATGAAAGAAATAACTCAATGAGTGATGTGCACTAATGAAATCAAGATACTTCAACAATGATAGGGCCTTGTCTGTGGCAATAAACTGTATTTCTCAGTCTCTCAAGTGGCGCAGCGGTCTAAGGCACTGCATTGCAGTGCTTGAGGTGTCACTACAGACCTGGGTTTGATCCCAGCCTGTATCACAACTGGCCGTGGCCGGGAGTCCCATAGGGYGGYGCACAATTGGCACAGCGTCGTGAGGGTTTGGCCGAGGGGGATTTACTTGGCTCATTKCGCTCTAGACACTCCTTGTGGCGGGCCGGGCGCCTGCAGGCTGACTTACGGTCGTCACTTGAACAGTGACTGGCTTGCAACTGGCTTCCGGTTTAATTGGGCAGGTGTTAAGGAGCGCAGTTTGGCGGGTCACGTTTCGGGGGACGCATTATTCAACATTCGCCTCTCCAGAGCCCATTGGGGAGCTGCAGCGATGATTGGGGAAAATACCTWTTTTTTTTGTTGATATGTCTCTGCAATAAAAAATTCCCTTTGGAAAACATTCTTGTCAGTCATTTCTAAATCAATTCTGCATTCCCCTGCTTCTTTTACTGCCYGCCCTCAACGAAGAGCAGAGCCAGAACACCAGCCTTTCATTTCAACCTGAATCATAATAATAAAAAACATATAGGACTCAGTCAGAAAAGAAATCCACCGTGCACCACAATATGTGCTGCACTGCAGGAGATAGCACCCACAATAAATACCCCTAACGCTGGTTAACATGGACCAGGGCTTTCAGTTTCCAGTTCCCACCAACTGAGGTCTATCGAAGAAACATTTTCATTGGACTGCTTTAAACTCCCAACATGCAAAGCTGTGACAGACTGTTTATTGGATGACAGCCTTTTTAAACAGAAAGTGTTTGTCGGAGATATGAGTGTCAGTGCCCTGGGACGACCTGTCAGCCTTTTCAAAGACAGACCACTCAGCAGACAGTGTATCCCTCCACTACGGGCCTGTAGTCAAATAGGCCCTAGGAAGCAGCATAGCCATTCTCCTGATGTTAGTCTCCACTTGAAGACAATCTCTGTTGGTAAACTTCTAGTAGCTAACCAAGCTAGCAGGGGAATGATCTTCTACACTGCAACATTGCCAAAGCAACGGCCCCATCATACGAAACAAAGGAAAACAAAGGCTGAATGAATCGGTTCAGTAAACAATGAGCCATCAACTCACAGTGTCTAAAACATTAGAGTTCCTGACTTCTGTAAGCAGGGGTTCCTTAAATGTAATGAGGGAATTACTGTACACTCTCATGTCTCTCTAGAGAGCAAGATAAAGAGAGTGAGATGGAGATAGAGGGAGAGAKGGAGACAGACAGAGAGAGAGCGAGAGAGCGAGAGAGCGAGAGGTGGTATTCTATGATGGGATACCATGAGAGGCGAGTCATTTTCCCTTCAGCAGGCAGTAGGCATCCCAGAGACCCCCAGCCTGGCCCTGATCTCTTCCTTCAGCAGGCAGTAGGCATCCAGAGACCCCCAGCCTGGCCCTGATCTCTTCTCTTCAGCAGACAGTAGGCATCCCAGAGACCCCCAGCCTGGCCCTGATCTCTTCTCTTCAGCAGGCAGTAGGCATCCCAGAGACCCCCAGCCTGGCCCTGATCTCTTCCTTCAGCAGGCAGTAGGCATCCCAGAGACCCCCAGCTCTGGCCCTGATCTCTTCCTTCAGCAGGCAGTAGGCATCCCAGAGACCCCCAGCCTGGCCTGATCTCTTCTCTTCAGCAGGCAGTAGGCATCCAGAGACCCCCAGCCTGGCCTGATCTCTTTCTTCAGCAGGCAGTTGGCATCCAGAGACCCCCAGCCTGGCCCTGATCTCTTCTCTTCAGCAGACAGTAGGCATCCCAGAGACCCCAGCCTGGCCCTGATCTCTTCTCTTCAGCAGACAGTAGGCATCCCAGAGACCCCCAGCCTGGCCCTGATCTCTTCTCTTCAGCAGACAGTAGGTATCCCAGAGACCCCCAGCCTGGCCCTGATCTCTTCTCTTAGCAGACAGTAGGCATCCCAGAGACCCCAGCCTGGCCCTGATCTCTTCAGCAGACAGTAGGCATCCCAGAGACCCCAGCCTGGCCCTGATCTCTTCTCTTCAGGAGGCAGTAGGCATCCAGAGACCCCAGCCTGGCCCTGATCTCTTCTCTTCAGCAGGCCAGTAGGCATCCCAGAGACCCCAGCCTGGCCCTGACTCTTCTTTCAGCAGACAGTATGCATCCCAGAGACCCCCAGCTGGCCCTGATTCTTCTCTTAGCGGATAGGCATCCCAGAGACCCCCAGCCTGGCCCTGATCTCTTCCCTTCAGCAGGCAGTAGGCATCCCAGAGACCCGCAGCCTAGCCCTGATCTCTTCCTTCAGCAGGCAGTAGGCATCCCAGAGACCCCCAGCCTGGCCCTGATCTCTTCCTTCAGCAGGCAGTAGACATCCCAGAGACCCCCAGCCTGGCCCTGATCTCTCCCCTTCAGCAGGCAGTAGACATCCCAGAGACCCCAACACCCCAGCCTAACCTGCTCTACTTTACTCTCTCAACCAGATCTGCCTGTCTGTCAGCTCTACGGAAAGACAGACAGACAGCCTCAACTGGCTGAATACCTAATTTAGGCCAAAACGGACCGTGCCTCAAAGAAAATAGCAATATAAATAGAATGTGATGGGTTTGGTATCAAGTTTCAAATGTTAGAGTATTGATCACCATCCACAGAGCCCCCCCCGCCCCATGTGGATTACAAAGACCTTTGTAATACTTCATGGTATTAATATAGGTTGCCWTGGATCCTCTGTTTTATTTAGATGTAGTCATCATCCTTGCTCATACAGTGCTCAATCCTAGATATAATGTAGGAAGTCTAGATGGAAAGAGCAGTCTTTCTCCCCACTGGCTATGAGAGTCCTACTAGCAGAATTCCTTTAGGAGCTGTGAGAACGTGAGTGGCATTCTGTTTCATTTAGAAACATTAGACTGTTCTCCCTGACCCCTTTAGACTGCTCTGATCACTCATGCAAAAGACAATAACCAGCGATTTTCCACATAAACAATGTGTTTGTTGTAATGTTAATGTGCTTCTCTGTCTGTTATGCCTCGAAGGGGACAAAACACTAGAGATAGTCCATACTTGGTGCTGTGTTACTCCAGACTTGTTCCACAGTAAAAATGGTAGCCGGGGGAATCGCACATCACTGTTGTGTAAACCAGACCGCTCTTCTTATTCGTCGTCTTCTTCCTCGTCTTCTTCCTCGTCTTCTTCTTCTTCCGCCTGCCACTAACAACAATCTCAATCTTTCCTTCCTTCCACTGCTGGGTCCTGCTGGTGGTGTTTACCGGTGGCGTAGTTGTTTATCTTTTATTTTTGCATTCATTCGACCCATCGACTAGTCTCCGCACATTAATTCAAGGAGCCATCACTTCAGAGACTGGCTTGCTGGATGTGGGATTGATGGAAATAGCATGTAATCCATACCTTGTGACAGGCGAGAGAGGCTTCCCGTGGAACATGGTGATTGAGCCGCGTTGAGTGAGCAGCACTGGGAGGGCTAGGGGGGTGAGCAGGGGATGCTTGGCTGGTGAGAGGGGGGCTGGGGTAGGGGTTTAATCCAGTCATCTAAGAGATTGGGAAGATCAAAATGGGGGGAGATGACTGGGGAAACAMCAGGAATTATGGGCTCTGGGGGGCTGAAAACGGGAGAAGAGGGGAGTCTAGGGGCTGGCACCTACAGATACCCTAAGACATCAATCAAAAACCTCTTGAGTCGACCCATGGAAAATAGCCTTTGATGTTTTATCATGAGAGTGATGGAGACAATCCTCAAATGGATGCTGTGCTGATGGGAGGATGGGAGAGTGAGAAACAAAGGGAGGGATGAGGAGGCCGATGAAAGCGCCCTACCTCTCTAACGGGGCAGTGTTACACAAAAGATTGTTGGCGAACACAAAGCTTGGGCTCGTGGCTACAACTGGCAGTTACATAAGAATGGAGCTACATGTACAGTATGGCCCGTCATACAACTGGCAGTTACATAAGAATGGAGCTACATGTACAGTATGGCCCGTCTGTAACGGAATTCCTCCTCCTCTTCATCCGAAGAGGAGGAGCAAGGATTCGACCAAAATGCAGCRTTGGAATAGGACATAATGAATTTATTTAACAAGACAAAAAACGAACTAACTTGAATAACTAACAAAACAACAAAACGGAGTAGACAGACCTGGACATGCGAACTTACATAAAACAAAGAACTCACGAACAGGAAAAATGACTACACAAAAGAACGAACTGACAAACAAACCGAAACAGTCCCGTGTGGCGCGACAAACACAGACACAGGAGACAACCACCCACGACAAACAATGTGAAACCACCTACCTTAATATGGTTCTCAATCAGAGGAGATGAAAACCACCTGCCTCTAATTGAGAACCATATCAGGTCACCCATTACCAACATAGAAACACATAACATAGACTACCCACCCAAACTCACGCCCTGACCGTCAAACACATACAAAATAACAGAAAACCGGTCAGGAACGTGACACCGTCATACAACTGGCTGCAGTGCAAAACAATTCRTTTTTTTTCTCTTTAAATCCCTTTATGGTGGGATGGTATACACATTTGGTGGCCAGTTTATTATGTACACCCATCTAGTACCAGGTCAAACTCCCCTTTGCCTCCAGAACAGCCTGAATTCACCGGGGCATGGATTCTACAAGGTGTGGCGTTCAAATGTTGCTCAATTGGTATCAAGGGACCTAACCTGTGCCAGGAAAACATTCCTCACACTATTACACCTCCGCCACCAGCCTGTACGTTTGACACCAGACAGGATGTGGCCATGGACTTATGATGCTTATGCCAAATCTTGACTCTGCCATCAGCATAGCAAAACAGGAAGTAGAACATCCCTGGAGAGGCTTGAAAATAGTTGTGCAGCGATGCTGCCCATCCAACAGAGCTTGAGAGGATCTGCAGAATAGAATGGGAGAAACTCCCCAAATACTGGTGTGCCAAGCTCAGAGCGTCATACCCAAGAAGACTCAATGCTGTAATCACTGCCAAGGGTGCTTCAACAAAGTACTGAGTGAAGGGTTTGAATACTTATGCAAATGTTATRTTTCAGGTTTTTATTTTTAATAAATAAAACATTTCTAAACACCTGTTTTTGCTTTGTCATTATGGTTACTGTGTGTAGATTGATGAGGATAATTTTTTATATTTTTTAAAATACATTTTAGAATAATGCTGTAACGTAACAAACCTTGGAAAAAGTAAAGGAATCTGAATACTTTCCTAAGGCACTGTAACATCATTCACACCTGAACAGATGCGACATAACCTTAAACAAAGTGGCAATCAGCAGGTGAAACAATAACAAAGCATTGCCCCGCCCCTGTTTTGGTTAAAAGCTGAGGACTAGGGTTGTAACCACTCTCAGATTCATAGATAGAGCTATGGATGCAAGGACTGACCATCCATGAGATCAAAATGATACAGTTTTAACCAAAATTATATTTGCATATATATAAACAAYGTAAATGTAAACAATAAATATTTATACAACGGGTGGGTCTAATCCTGACTGCTGATTGGTTAAAAAATGCATTCCACCGGCTAAATCTATGACATTAAAATGTCTATATTGTCACGGCTGTTGAAAGATGAGTACCAAGGTGCAGTACATTTTCTTTTATTTATAAAAATGACGCTGAACAAAACAATAAACAATACAAAACAATACAAAACAAACCGTGACGCTTATTGCTAAGTGCCATCAAACAAAGTTAACTTCCCACAAAGACAGGTGGATAAAAGGGCTACCTAAGTATGGTTCCCAATCAGAGACAACGATAGACAGCTGTCCCTGATTGAGAACCATACCCGGCCAAAACATAGAAATAGAAAATCATAGAAAAACAAAACATAGAATGCCCACCCCAAATCACACCCTGACCAAACCAAAAAGAGACATAAAAAGGATCTCTAAGGTCAGGGCGTGACAAATATATATATATATATATATATATATATATATATATATTATAGTGTTTGTTTACATTTACTTTGTTTAAAACATTGGAGTGAAAAACAAGCTTATATTTTGGGTTCTGATTCGGGTACGACATTTGAACTAAGCTCATGAGGCATTTTTAAGTTAGATTCTTCAAKAWTCTATGGGTACATTTATTTRATTCAGAAGTCCAAAAATGAATGAAGCAACTGCAGATTGCTCCTTTAAACAACAGAGAGGGAGCATTATGACTGGGACCATCAGGGGGAGATTTGTGAGGTGTATRAAGTCGTTTTTTTCAGTGTCATCAAATCATTGTGTGTTAAACCAAACAGGAATTGTATTAAACAATTAAACAGTTGAAGAAAATGCCTTAACCTGGTGAGAATGAATGATAGAAACCAACACGGTGGGAGGTAATATGTTGAGGCAGGCACYTGTGTTTTGGGTGGATGCTCTTGGATGCCATGGACCGTTTCAGAGGTTGGTGTCTCCAGCTAGAATGCTGTTGTGTTTCTCTCTCAGGAGGTGGGAAAATGTCAGGCTAGTCCTCCCTGACGACTTGAACAAATGCTTGAATGCAAAAAACATTTGTTATGCTCCCCAAATGAAGCCCATTTCAACTTTCTGATCTCTTCCACTCTGAGTACCTTGTGGTTTTGGCAGCTCAATAATTAGGATTAAAAAGACGAGTCTGAAACTAATTCAGGGGAGTTCCAGAGAGAGAGCCCAAGTGTCATCACTCAAACAGTGACAGAGCGAATGCAGTCATGTCCCAGTCTAGTTCTGATAGATTAATAAAGTGTTTTGTGTGTGTGTTTGATTTGTCGGTGCTTGTGTGTTAGTCTCTGTATGTCAGTTTCATGTGTGTGTATGTGTGTGTGTTGTGTGTGTGTGTGTGTGTTGTGTGTGTGTGTGTGTGTGTGTGTGTGTTGTGTTTGTGTGTGTGTGTGTGTGTGTTGTGTGTGTGTTGTGTGTGTGTGTGTGTGTGTGTGTGTGTGTGTGTGTGTGTGTGTGTGTGAAAATAACTTACATAATTGTTGCCTCGTGTGATAGGTGCATCTCGGCAACCTTTTGACAACAGAGTTTATTCTCCCTGGAATGACATCCTGTCATCTCTTCTCCCAGTCAGTGTTGTCATACAGAGAACACTAGCCTCCAGAAGACCACAGAACGAGAGCATATCAACCATGAACAGAGAGACCCAGAACATACAACCATGGCCTCCAGAAGACCACAGACAAGAGCATTACACCATGACCAGAGAGACCAGAAACATACAACCATGGTCCAGAGAGACCCAGGAACATACAACCATGGCCAGGAGAGACCCAGAACATACAACCATGGCCAGAGAGACCCAGAACATTAAAACCATGGCTAGACAGACCCAGGAGCATACAACCATGGCCAGAGAGACCAGAGCATACAACCATGGCCAGAGAGACCCAGAGCATACAGCCATGGCCAGAGGACCCAGAGCATACAACCATGGCCAGAGAGACCCAGAGCATACAACCATGGCCAGAGAACCAGAACATACAGCCATGGCCAGAGAGACCCCCCCCAGAAGCATACAAACCCAAATGGGCCCCAGGATGGGAAGGGGACCCAGAGCATTACAACCATGGCCAGAAGACCCAGAGCATACAACCATGCCAGGAGAGGTCCGTCCAGTAAGGGAGCTTCAGTGTGAAATGAACTGCAATGTTCCACAGGAGTGGACACAGGGAATGTCCACTCTCGTCAGTGTCTCAGTGATGCAGGGAGCCAATGTACGACAGTGATATAAATACAGGGACAGCTATTCCAGGCCAAATCATCTGTTCCCTAGCTGTTCAGTTCATCACAGGTCTGCTTGGGGACATCTGCCATAAATGTTTCATGTCAAAACAGAGCTGAGTCAGGCCACAATGACTGTAGCGAGTGTACCATGCCTTGGTTYAGAGGTCCCGTATGAGGGCACATGTAAAACCACAGCTACTGTGGTTGGAACCTTGTAAAACAGAACTGGATTGATGCAGTGACAAATAAAGGTGTACAGGGAATTCCTCAGAGCCTTCAACACCCGGTTGAATGATTTTACTAGACTACAAGGTGTATGAGAAAGGAAGAGCATTGATGTGTCTTGAGMGGGTTATAGGCAGGTAGSCTAGTGGTTAGAGMGTTGGGCCAGTAACCGAAAGGTTGCTGGATTGAATCACMGCGCTGASAAGGCACTATGTCGTTCTGCCCTTGAACAAAGCAGTTAACAAAGCASTKTTCACTGGTAGGCYGTCATTGTAAATAAGAATTTGTTCTTAACTGGCTTGCCTAGTTAAATAAAGGTAAAACAATAAAATAAAAAAATTGCTCTGGATAAGAGAGTCTGGGATGAAAAAAAAGAGCTGAAACCACAACCCACCCCAAGTAATACGGACATATCTGGGCAAGAATGAAGGCCTCATTTATTTCTTATTGGGATGATGATAACACTGCTTCATGGGCGGTAAAGTCCGTTCAGAGATCACAACATTCTGGCTTGTGAAGGCTGAGTAATCGGTCAGGAGACAGGAGACAACATGGCTCAGCTGTTGAGGCGGGGCAGCCCTGATGCCACCGCCGTCACCCAGCGCCCGCTGCATACCATTATCTACTCCCCTTAATGAGATAATCAGTGCTAAAAAACGCCGCAATCACAGGAACCACGACCCCTTCCACTGATAATCAACACCGCCATCCATATCAAATTATAATCAAGCAATCAATTAGGAGAACTGTCCCTCTGTGGTGTAAATGCTTTGAATAGATCAACCCTATTACTTCAATGTATTATTTGGCACCTAGGGGACCCAAGCACGGTGCGACAGCGAGCGAGGCACAGCGGAGAGTGTCACATTGGTTTGTTGATCGCAGCCAAAAAGACATGTCATTCAGCGAGGCGTCACCTCTTCCTCTAGGCTCTTATTCATTTTATGTTATAATAGTCTGTACTTAATCTGTGCTGAGTTAACCATCCACTGCAATTAGCACATGGGGACTTCAATCCCCTCTCTAGGCCTGGAGGAGTTGTTTATTTACTTCAACACGACCTTTACCTAAAGGTCACAGTTTGGTMCACTTATCTACTTCCTCACTCATATCAACTCATATCATGGTCATCACAATTAGCCACAGAGCAGCCCTCATGGTCTTGGTAGTATAAAGGCTGAAGGCATTATATCCCCCTCCCAGTTAGAGATGAGGGCATCTTGACTTGATCAACGTGCTGCTATCCCTCTGTAGATCCTTCCAGGATACTACATCTATGCACAGTGGTCCTATGGTAAAGGACAGGAATGTTTTGTCTTGTGACTTTTACCTAAAGGTCACAATTTGGTCCACTTATCTACTTACTCACTCATATCAACTCATATTCGGTTCATCACAATTAGCAACATAGCAGCGCTCATATCAACTCATATCGTGGTCATCACAATTAGCAACATAGCAGCCCTCATATCAACTCAGACTGAGTTACTGAAGTGGAGGGAGCTTAGTACCAACTCGCTCAATAACAACCAGTACTTAGCCCTAGCCTGGTTYCAGATGTCTTTGTGTTGTCCTGCCACCTCCTAAGCTCCTGGTATAACACAAACCATAGGAGTCGGCAAGACAGCACAAACAGACCTGCTATAAGTTCCCCACAGCCGCACTAAATAACGACAATGGAGTGGGCCAAGGATGTATCCTAACCCACCCATCAACCTGAAAGCATTTTGAACAAGTGATCCCTTCCACATCATCTCTTAATTAGCTCACCTAATTACGGGGCTTAGCTATAACTCTGACTGATAGACAGTAGCCTGATCCATTCTAACCTCAAGTAATTACACCATGCAGCAAAAAGTCTTAGATAACCTCTGAATGTTAGATAACCCCATTCAGAGGCCCGATGAGGAGTCTATCTCCTTTAGCGGACTAGATGAAGAGATGCATTAAATGATGCAACAGCTAAGTTCCGACACTGAGCATGAGGTTCATATGAGGTAAAAACATTTGCAATGGGTTTTGTGTTAATTTGCTGTAGATGGGCTGCCGCAAAAGGTGTCTGCTTTCATTGCCACTGAGCGTACGGTTGTTCAGAGGGAAGGTCCATCTTCAGAAAGCATTTGGCACACTCTCGATTACATATCAGTATGCAAATTAGATGGATCATCCCCTCTGTATCATATGCAGTAAAATCTGTCTCTCTGTTCAGCGGCCGTCAAAGCATTTATCATAACGTATTAAGATGTTCATCGGTACAGGGATAGAAGCGTCTTTTGTTTGAAATGGAAAATGAGACATCATGCCTGTCAATGTATTTCATCATCACTACAATCAMGATAACTCCCTCTGTCTGTTAGCTGCTATTCATGGTAAGCAATTTAATTCCAAAACGGATCCATTAAAACAACGCTAAATCATATAGATTATACAGTAAATCGTGTTTTGGAAATGTATTATCTTAAAGTTAACATCGAACAAGACCCAGGCCAATGTGACAGTCTTCTGCAATCAATAAAATCAACATGGTTACACAACAAGACAAGACATTCCTGTCCTTTACCATAGGACCACTGTGCATAAATGTAGTATCCTGGAAGGATCTACAGCGGGRTAGCAGCACGTCGATCAAGTCAAGATGCCCTCATCTCTGACTGGGGGGGGGGTTATAATGCCTTCAGCCTTTATACTACCGAGACCATAACTCACATTCTCAATTGTGATCCAAGCTCGTTCAGATGATACTGAGCACACATCGTCACATCTCCATGTGTTTCTCCAATGTCCATAGGCATGACCAGATAATGCTACGCATGGTATGTGTTCATCTGTCATGTAGGTGTAGGTGGGATAAGTGTCCAGTGAGGGATGTCCACTGCATACACTGATGCTCATGCTCCCAGGTGATTTTATTACAGAAACGTTTCAACCCTAGGTCTTCATCAGGCAAACGCTGGTATTATACAATCCCCTGGGAGCGGGAGCTGTA
>NC_036870.1:29928323-29931530 GCF_002910315.2 Salvelinus sp. IW2-2015
ACCATATCATATGGGTAGGTAGACTACACCACCATATCATATGGGTAGGGACTGAACTCCTCCACTAAAGCAGTGTGGGGATGTGGAATGATAATACCATAAAAACACAGAAAACATAACACAAGAAAAAAGGTTTTCTTAATGCTTTTCCTGTATTTTGATCTTGCATTCAAACACCTATTTTAATTAAACCCTTATTTTACCAGGTAAGTTGACTGAGAACATATTCTCATTTACAGCAACGACCTGGGGAATAGTTACAGGGGAGAGGAGGAGGGATGAATGAGCCAATTGGTGAAAAACTAAGGATAAACTTCGAGAGTCAAGCCAAGCTCTAAAACATTGCCACAAATGATGCCATCTCCATCTGCTTTATAGGCCTGAGTCTCCCTCATTCCAACACAGTGAGCATTGTAAAGTCACCTTCATCCTTGTCGCCTCTACTGCAGGAGAAATTCTGCACAAATGATGTACTGTATGTATTTGTACTGAATTTGATGAGGGAGTATAGTATATGTGTGGGCATTGTTATTGGATTGCACATCCTCGAGCAGTAGCGGATTTAGGTATCCGCGACATGGGCAGCCGCCCAGGGCAGCATCTTGCCGGGGGCGGCATCTTGCCGGGGATGGCCCCGGGGCACCTGCACAAAAATATTTGGAATGGTGACATTTGCGCAATCGGTTTTCTATCGCTCATTTGCATGTCACATCAATGATATCATGTCACCGTGTGGGACTGTGTGTCAATTAACCTTGTCGGATAGGGCTCCCTGATTCTAGTTTGTGATCTAGACAGGCTACAGCCTGGGAAGGTCTCCCACTCAGAAGAGATGGGGAGGGGGGCGGGGGTAGGTTGACCTCAGGCCTCCCCACTGGAAGCCCGAGGTAGGGRGAGCAGGGGAATCTATCAAATAGCGCAGCTCTAACTTTGTACAGTACTAATGCAATTAGTAAAATCAGTCACACTACGAAATGCTACCAAATAAACCACAATTCATTCATAATACTGTGAATATATAGTTTCACAGACATTATGTTTCATTTTTTTTTGGTTTGTTGGAAATTGTTAAGCATAATATAAAACCAGTCTGCACACCACCAAGGTGAATTGGTTTAGTCTTGACTCGTGGTTGACAGTGTTGGGGGATGGGTAATGTAACTTGACTCTTGGTTGACAGTGTTGGGGGATGGGTAATGTAGTCTTGACTCTTGGTTGACAGTGTTGGGGGATGGGTAATGTAGTCTTGACTCTTGGTTGACAGTGTTGGGGGATGGGTAATGTAGTCTTGACTCCTGTTTGACAGTGTTGGGGGATGGGTAATGTAGTCTTGACTCTTGGTTGACAGTGTTGGGGGATGGGTAATGTAGATGTCAGCCACACTGAACAGTTTTCAGTTGTAATTAGAATTGTGTCACTGAAGGAGGAACCTTTTATGGGGTTTTTGGAGGCAGAGGAGTCCACGGGACAACATAGTGGAATCCCTGATTCTCTAAAGATTAGAGGAGCTAAAAATTCCTTTTGAGGACTGCAGAGGACAGTCTTATGATAATGGAGCAAACACGAGAGGCAAAAACAAAGATGTCCAAGCCAGACTCCTGGAAATGAATCCAAGAGCTCTATTGGTGCCATGTGGAGCTCACACATTGAACCTGGTTGTGACTGATGCTGCTCAAGGTTCTGTCGATGCCACAGGTTACTTTGGCATCTTATACAAACTGTACACCTTGTTCTCAGCCTCCACACAGCGATGGGTCATCCTGAAAAAACATGTGGACATCACTTTGAAGATGTGGACTGAGACAAGGTGGGATCATACCGTTTCAGCATCTGTACAGTGGTGTGGTATGACATCTAGAGACACATCCAACATGTGAGCAAGCTGATGCAGTCTCCCAGCATGCACGTGGATGTTACAGTCAGTCTTCTCAGAAAGACAGAGAGAAGTCTCAGCAACTACAGGGCAACGGGCTTTATGACTGCACAAACGTCAGCCAAGGATATTTGCGAGGGGATGAACGTAGAGGCCGTTCTACAACACAAAAGGCTGAGGTCCACAATGCGGCACTTTTCATACGAATCGTTTGATGAGCCTTTTGAGTGATGATCTGAAGAAGCTGGAGGTGGACATCAACCTCAGTCCTTCAGGAAAGATGTTCCACAAGGGAAAATGTGGGAGGGAAGTTTGAAGTGCTGTCTACCTTCCAAAGTCTCTCCAATGAGGAGCTGACAGAACAATGTGAGGCCCTTAGTATGACACTGCACTATAAAGAACACTCAGACTTGCATGGCAGAGAACTTGCCAAGGAACGGAAGAACGTGCCTGACTTTCCATCGAAGACCATGACCCTGCTTGAGCTGCTGATATTTATACACGAAAGGGAGCTCTCTGAAATGTATCCGAAATTTGTGGACTGCTCTCAGAATGTGTCCTCATCTTCCAGTGACCGTAGCTGAAGCAGAAAGGAGCTTTTCAAAAGCTGAAGCTCATAAAATCCTACCTGAGGTCCACCATGTCACAAGAACGCCTTAGTAGCCTTGCTGTCATCAGTATTAACAATGTAATTGCTGGGCAGATTTCTTATGATGATGTAATTGATGACTATGCATCAAGGAAGGTAAGACAGGTCAGAGTTTAGATGGCAGTTGTGCAATTTAGTTTGTGTGTTTCTTGTTTGAAGACCAATAGTGTAATAATCAGGTTTTCTTTATAAATGTGTTATTCTATTTGTGTATTTGTGTGATATAGGATTTGTGCAATTTAGTATTATTTGTGTATTTTTTGTTATAATAGTGTAATAATTAGATTCACTTAAATTATTTTTTGATTTGTTTAACACATTTTTGGTTACTACATGATTCCATATGTGTTATTTCATAGTTTTTGATGTCTTCACTATTATTCTACAATGTCGAAAATAAAAAGCCCTGGAATGAGAAGGTGTTGTAAACCTGTTGACCGGTAGTGTATATAGTTTTAAATGTTATGATTATTTATTTGTGTTGTTCCAAATGTCTGAATAAAAATGACAGTTAGTGCAGAATGGGGCTTTTCTTTTTTGCCAGGGAGCCATCTTTTCTTTTTTTGCCAGGGAGCCATCTTGTCTTTTTTTGCCAGGGAGCCATCTTGTCTTTTTTTGCCAGGGAGCCATCTTTTATTTTTTTGCCAGGGAGCCATCTTGTCTTTTTTTGCCAGGGAGCCATCTT
>NC_036870.1:29932775-29938928 GCF_002910315.2 Salvelinus sp. IW2-2015
TCCTACTTGGACACGTATTCGTCTACTTCCTCTCTATTAGAGCCCTTATTTAAATGACCGCTTTCCACTGGCAGTACTTCCTCTATACCCTATTTAGTACCCTTTCCACCTGGGTAGTACTTCCTCTAAGCCCTATTTAGTACCCTTTTCACCTGGTAGTACTTCCTCTATAAGCCCTATTTAATACCCTTTCTACCTGGCAGTACTTCCTCTATCTTCCTCTATAGCCCTATTTATACCCTTTCTACCTGGCAGTACTTCCTCTATCTTCCTCTATAGCCCTATTTAATACCCTTTCCACCTGGCAGTACTTTCTTCTATAGCCCTATTTAGTACCCTTTTCACTGGCAGTACTTCCTCTATAGCCCTATTTAGTACCCTTTCCACCTGGCAGTACTTCCTCTATAGCCCTATTTAATACCCTCTCCACCTGGTAGTACTTCCTCTATCTTCCTCTATAGCCCTATTTAATACCCTCTCCACCTGGTAGTACTTCCTCTATAGCCCTATTTAGTACCCTTTTCCACCTGGCAGTACTTCCTCTATAGCCCTATTTATACCCTTTTCCACCTGGCAGTACTTCCTCTAGCCCTATTTAATACCCTCTCTACTGGTAGTACTTCCTTCTATAGCCCTATTTAGTACCCTTTCCACCTGCAGTACTTCCCTCTATAGCCCTATTTAATACCCTTTCCCACCTGGCAGTACTTCCTCTATAGCCCTATTTAATACCTCTCCACCTGGTAGTACTTCTCTATCTTCCTCTATAGCCCTATTTAATACCCTCTCCACCTGGTAGTACTTCCTCTATAGCCCTATTTAGTACCCTCTCCACCTCAGGTCTACATCCATACTAACCAGTGTGTCACCTACAGGTCTAACCAGTGTGGTGTCTACTACGGTCTAACCCAGTGGTCTGTCTACCTACAGGTCTAACCCAGTGTGTTGTCTCCCTACCCTACAGGTCTAACCCAGTGTGTTGTCTACCTACAGGTCTAACCCAGTGTGTTGTCTACCTACAGGTCTACCCAGTGTGTTGTCTACCTACAGGTCTAACCAGTGTGTTGTCTACCTACAGGTCTAACCCAGTGTGTTTGTCTACTACAGGTCTAACCCAGTGTGTTGTTACTACAGGTCTAACCCAGTGTGTTGTCTACCTACAGGTTAACCCAGTGTGTTGTCTACTACAGGTCTACCCAGTGTGTTGTCTACCTACAGTCTGACCAGTGGTTTTGTCTACCCTAAGGTCTGACCCAGTGTGTTGTCTACCTACAGGTCTAACCCAGTGTTGTTGTCTACCTACAGGTTTATCCACACCCCACGCTCTGAAAAGTTTGAGATCTCTTACAATGTCAACGATGTGGAGACGTATCTGAAGTACACATAGCATAAGGAGTTCCTGGAGATGTACGATGAGGGGAGGCAGACCGACCGAATGAGTACGAAGACTGTGGAGGCAAGTACAGACTAGTAGAAACTAGTAGACACTAGTACAAGACTAGTAAGACTAGTAGACACTAGTAAGACTAGTAGACACTAGTACAGACTAGTAGAATAGTACAGACTAGTAGACACTAGTACAGACTAGTAGACACTAGTAAGACTAGTAGCACTAGACAGACTAGTAGAACAGTACAATAGTAGAAACTAGTACAGACTAGTAGACACTAGTACAGACTAGTAGACACTAGTAACAACTAGTTAGTACAGACTAGTTAGAGAACCTAGTACAGACTAGTAGAAACTAGTACAGAATAGTAGAAACTAGTACAGCTAGTAAACTAGTACACGACTAGTAGACTAGTACAGATAGTAGACACTAGTCAGACTAGTTATAGATCACTAGTAAGACTAGTTAGTAGACACTAGTACAGACTAGTTAGTAGACACTAGTACAGACTAGTAGAACACTAGTACAGACTAGTAGAAACTAGTACAGACTAGTAGACACTAGTACAGACTAAGTAGACTAGTACGACTAGTGAAACTAGTACAGACTAGTAGACACTAGTAGACTAGTAAGACCATAGTACGACTAGTACAGACTAGTAGACACAAGTACAGACTAGTAGACACAAGTACAGACTAGTAGACACAAGTACAGACTAGTAGACACAAGTACAGACTAGTAGACACAAGTACAGACTAGTAGACACAAGTACAGACTAGTAGACACAAGTACAGACAGTAGACAAAGTACAGACTAGTAGACACAAGTACAGACTAGTAGATCAGCAAGTACAGACTAGTAGACACAAGTACAGACTAGTAGACACTAGTAGACAACTAGGTACAGACTAGTAGACACTAGTACAGGACTAGTACAGACTAGTACAGACTAGTACAGACTAGTAACAGCACTAGTAGAAACTAGTACAGACTAGTAAGACTAGTAGAAACTAGTACAGACTAGTAGACACTAGTACAGACTAGTAGACACTAGTAACAGACTAGTAGACACTAGTATACAGCTAGTACAGACTATAGAAACTAGTACAGACTAGTAGAAACTGTACAGACTAGTAGAAACTAGTACAGACTAGTAGAAAAAACTAGTAAACAACGTAGTAGAAACTAGTACAGACTAGTACAGACTAGTAGAAACTAGCACAGACTAGTACAGACTAGTAGACACTAGCACAGACTAGTACACTAGTAGACACTAGTACACGACTAGTACAGACTAGTAGACACTAGTACAGACTAGTAGACACTAGTACAGACTAGTAGACACTAGTACGACTAGTAGATAGTACAGACTAGTAGACACTATCCATATCTAGTCCAAATGGCACTATATTCCCTTCATAGCCACTACTTTTATTTATTTAACCTTTATTTAACTAAGCAATTCAGTTAAGAACAATTTCTTGTTTTACTATGACGGCCTACCCCAGGCCAACCGTCCCCAAACCCGGACGACGCTGGGCCAATTACGCACCGCCCATGGGACTCCCGATCACGGCGGCAGTGATACAGCCCGGGATCGAACCAGGGTCTGTAGTGACACATTAGCACTGAGATGTGGTGACTTAGACCGCTGAGCCACTCGGGAGCTTTTGACCAGGGCCACAATAGGGAATAAGGTGCTTCTTGGGATGCAAGTCTGGAACAGTACTGATGAATATGCATGGCTTCATCAATATGCAATATCATGTCAGATTGATCATTGGCTGATTGATTAAATTTATGTTGGGTGTTTAATATTGTTTCAACGTCTGGTACATTGGGGTTATTGTAAACTGTTGTCGTGTAGGTTACTTTATGAAACCACGGACTACTTCTGTGCGTTTATACTGTTTTAATATTAAAATCATGAAAGGCTTTTACAGAACACACACACTGGCTTAACATTTCTAGGTACCCTGTTTAGCTATGCTGTGTCTGGTGTATTAATGTACCTGTTAGGGGTTAGTCATGCTGTGTGGTGTATTAATGTACCCTGTTAGGGTTTAGTCATGCTGTGTCTGGTGTATTAATGTACCTGTTAGGGTTAGTATGCTGTGTGGTGTATTAATGTACCCTGTTAGGGTTAGTCATGCTGTGTGGTGTATTAATGTACCTGGTAGGGTTTAGTCATGCTGTGTCTGGTCTATATTGTCTGCTCAGGTGACTGATCTAATAGGTGTCTCTCTGTGCTTGCAGAATTACCTGGATCGTACATTGACGTGGTGAGCTGGAGATGACGCAGGAGCGAGGAAGGCCTGCAGGTTCAAGCGGACCTGGCTGGGACCCTTGTGCCGGTCTGGGTGGTCACGACGAAAGCTTTGGCTTCAAGGATGGGAAAACCCTGCCTGATCGCCAAGCTTAACAGGATCGTAACTTCAGACCAAGGGTATGTAATCTAATCTAGTTTTATAGCATTGATTAGCTAACTCTCAAAATGTATTTATTTATTTTAGGTTTCTTAAACTAACATGTGTTATACGCAATTCTGTTTTTTTGCTGCAATGTATAGCCAACCATCCTGTGATCTTAAGGTATCTTATGTGCCAGAACATGTTTTCAAGACCCCCCAGCAGTGGCGGTTCTAGCTTGTATGGCTCCCTGGCAAAAAAAGACAAGATGGCTCCTGGCAAAAAAAGACAAGAGGGCTCCCTGGCAAAAAAAAGAAAAGTTGGCTCCCTGGCAAAAAAAAAGAAAGATGGCTCCCTGGCAAAAAAAGAGAAAGATGGCTCTCTGGCAAAAAAAGACAAGGTGGCTCCCTGGCAAAAAAAGACAAGATGGTCCCTGGCAAAAAAAGAAAAGATGGCCCCTGGCAAAAAAGACAAAGATGGCTCCCTGCGCAAAAAAAGACAAGATGGTTACCAGGTGCCCAGTTTAGGAAAAAGAGGAGAGAAGAAGAGGAGAAACGTGCAAAAGATAAAGGTTTGCAGCTATGTCATCTCTTTATGAGTATAATATTATGCAGGTAATGAAATAGGCTAGTATAACACTTATGTTTGTTAGCCTATGTTGCTATGTTGCTTGCTATGCTATTACGCAAAGGGCGACAATATTACGTTTTCTGTTCAACTAGCTTACATAACATTGGATATAATTTCACACAGTTTCATCATGATAATGTGTGAAGCCTGCAGCAAAACGATTACAACCTAACTAGCACATTATTGATTTGGTTAACTTTCATTGAGGTGACATCATAAGGGTTTTCTGTATTGACTTACTGAACTCAGTAAGGGGAATTTCCWAAGCTGTAGGCTAACTTAAAATATGTCTATATTATGCTGATATTTTGTATTTTAGTGATATGTTGAGTCTTTTGGGGGGTCTTATGCCTATAATTAGCCAAGGAGGTTGTATAGTTCATTTGGTTCCTATTCTGAAAGTTTGATAAATGGTGCATAATGACATGTATATTTAATTGTGCAATAATGTATTTAGGGTGTCAGACCTATAAACTGTATTTAAATGCAAATTTAGGGGCACTTCTGAAATATTTTCTTTTGAGTGATGATCTGAAGAAGCTGGAGTGGACATCAACCTCAGTCCTTCAGGAAAGATGTTCCACAAGGGAAAATGTGGGAGGGAAGTTTGAAGTGCTGTCTACCTTCCAAAGTCTCTCCAATGAGGAGCTGACAGAACAATGTGAGGCCCTTAGTATGACACTGCACTATAAAGAACACTCAGACTTGCATGGCAGAGAACTTGCCAAGGAACGGAAGAACGTGCCTGACTTTCCATCGAAGACCATGACCCTGCTTGAGCTGCTGATATTTATACACGAAAGGGAGCTCTCTGAAATGTATCCGAAATTTGTGGACTGCTCTCAGAATGTGTCCTCATCTTCCAGTGACCGTAGCTGAAGCAGAAAGGAGCTTTTCAAAAGCTGAAGCTCATAAAATCCTACCTGAGGTCCACCATGTCACAAGAACGCCTTAGTAGCCTTGTGTCATCAGTATTAACAATGTAATTGCTGGCAGTTTCTTATGATGATGTAATTGATGACTATGCATCAAGGAAGGTAAGACAGGTCAGAGTTTAGATGGCAGTTGTGCAATTTAGTTTGTGTGTTTCTTGTTTGAAGACCAATAGTGTAATAATCAGGTTTTCTTTATAAATGTGTTATTCTATTTGTGTATTTGTGTGATATAGGATTGTGCAATTTAGTATTATTTTGTATTTTTTGTTATAATAGTGTAATAATTAGATTCACTTAAATTATTTTTTGATTTGTTTAACACATTTTTGGTTACTACATGATTCCATATGTGTTATTTCATAGTTTTTGATGTCTTCACTATTATTCTACAATGTCGAAAATAAAAGCCCTGGAATGGAGAGGTGTTGTAAACCTGTTGACCGGTAGTGTATATAGTTTAAATGTTATGATTATTTATTTGTGTTGTTCCAAATGTCTGAATAAAAATGCAGTTAGTGCAGAATGGGGCTTTTCTTTTTTGCCAGGGAGCCATCTTTTCTTTTTTTGCCAGGAGCCATCTTGTCTTTTTTTGCCAGGGAGCCATCTTGTCTTTTTTTTGCCAGGGAGCCATCTTTTATTTTTTTGCAGGGAGCCATCTTGTCTTTTTTTGCCAGGGAGCCATCTTGTCTTTTTTTGCCAGGGAGCCATCTTGTCTTTTTTTGCCAGGGAGCCATCTTGTCTTTTTTTTCCAGGGAGCCATCTTGTCTTTTTTTTGCCAGGGAGCATCTTGT
>NC_036870.1:29938953-29940960 GCF_002910315.2 Salvelinus sp. IW2-2015
CTTTTTTTGCCAGGGAGCCATCTTTTCTTTTTTTTGCCAGGGAGCCATCTTGTCTTTTTTTGCCAGGGAGCCACCTTGTCTTTTTTTGCCAGAGAGCCATCTTTTCTTTTTTTGCCAGGGAGCCATCTTTTCTTTTTTTTGCCAGGGAGCCAGCTTTTCTTTTTTTGCCAGGGAGCCCTCTTGTCTTTTTTTGCCAGGGAGCCATCTTGTCTTTTTTTGCCAGGGAGCCATACAAGCTAGAACCGCCACTGCTGGGGGGTCTTGAAAACATGTTCTGGCACATAAGATACCTTAAGATCACAGGATGGTTGGCTATACATTGCAGCAAAAAAACAGAATTGCGTATAACACATGTTAGTTTAAGAAACCTAAAATAAATAAATACATTTTGAGAGTTAGCTAATCAATGCTATAAAACTAGATTAGATTACATACCCTTGGTCTGAAGTTGACGATCCTGTTAAGCTTGGCGATCAGGCAGGGTTTCCCATCCTTGAAGCCAAAGCTTTCGTCGTGACCACCCAGACCGGCACAGGGTCCCAGCCAGGTCCGCTTGAACCTGCAGGCCTTCCTCGCTCCTGCGTCACTCTCCAGCTCACCACGGTCAATGTACGATCCAGGTAATTCTGCAAGCACAGAGAGACACCTATTAGATCAGTCACCTGAGCAGACAATATAGACCAGACACAGCATGACTAAACCCTACCAGGGTACATTAATACACCACACAGCATGACTAACCCCTAACAGGGTACATTAATACACCACACAGCATGACTAACCCCTAACAGGGTACATTAATACACCAGACACAGCATGACTAAACCCTAACAGGGTACATTAATACACCACACAGCATGACTAACCCCTAACAGGGTACATTAATACACCAGACACAGCATAGCTAAACAGGGTACCTAGAAATGTTTAAGCCAGTGTGTGTGTTCTGTAAAAGCCTTTCATGATTTTATATTAAAACAGTATAAACGCACAGAAGTAGTCCGTGGTTTCATAAAGTAACCTACACGACAACAGTTTACAATAACCCCAATGTACCAGACGTTGAAACAATATTAAACACCCAACATAAATTTAATCAATCAGCCAATGATCAATCTGACATGATATTGCATATTGATGAAGCCATGCATATTCATTCAGTACTGTTCCAGACTTGCATCCCAGAAGGCACCTTATTCCCTATTTAGTGCCCTGGTCAAAAGGCTCCCGAGTGGCTCAGCGGTCTAAGTCACCACATCTCAGTGCTAGATGTGTCACTACAGACCCTGGTTCGATCCCGGGCTGTATCACTGCCGGCCGTGATCGGGAGTCCCATGGGGCGGTGCGTAATTGGCCCAGCGTCGTCCGGGTTTGGGGGACGGTTTGGCCTGGGGTAGGCCGTCATAGTAAAACAAGAAATTGTTCTTAACTGAATTGCTTAGTTAAATAAAGGTTAAATAAATAAAAGTAGTGTGCTATGAAGGGAATATAGTGCCATTTGGGACTAGATATGGATAGTGTCTACTAGTCTGTACTAGTGTCTACTAGTCTGTACTAGTGTCTACTAGTCTGTACTAGTGTCTACTAGTCTGTACTAGTGTCTACTAGTCTGTACTAGTCTGTACTAGTGTCTACTAGTCTGTACTAGTCTGTGCTAGTGTCTACTAGTCTGTACTAGTCTGTGCTAGTTTCTACTAGTCTGTACTAGTCTGTACTAGTTTCTACTAGTCTGTACTAGTTTCTACTAGTCTGTACTAGTTTCTACTAGTCTGTACTAGTTTCTACTAGTCTGTACTAGTTTCTACTAGTCTGTACTAGTGTATACTAGTGTCTACTAGTCTGTACTAGTGAGAGAGATAGTAGACAGCAAGTACAGACTATGTAGACACCAGTACAGACTAGTAACAATAACAGCTAGATCACAAAAGTACAGACTAGTAGGACACAAGTACAGACTAGTAGGACCACAAGTACAGATAGTAGATCACTAAGTAAGACTAGTAGGAC
>NC_036870.1:29941060-29949633 GCF_002910315.2 Salvelinus sp. IW2-2015
TATAGCAGGTCCATCTGCTTTAAAATGGGTTAGATTTGTAACTTACAGTATCTGTATCGTGCATCTGAGTTGATATCCAGCTCTATCATGTTCAAACAAAACCCTCCCACGCACCTCCATAGACGGATAGTTATCGTATGAAAATGTCTCGTATACTTCAGCACCAGGGTAAAATGAAGATCTTCCACTTTATGCACAATACAAGCCTGTTGGCAGTTTCAGGGAGGTAATAGTGTAGTACCGTGTGATTATGGATGATTGCTACCTATCTGCTAGGTTCAGTGGGGAGTCGTGGTATATCTGTGGTCTGACACTCATGACTCTAATGGCATAGTATGTTCATAGGTGGTATCCAAGGTAGCATTAAGAGCTGTAACAGCTCATTATCTCTCCGGTGTTCTAACACCTGAGGTGGGACGTATGACAGGCTTCTGAGTCTCCAATATCCCTGATGGATTTAACATTAAGCAGGTCTTTAAGACATGCCCGGAATTTAATCAACTATACATACACAGGACTGTATTAGGATGAAATGTGTAGCAGACTGTACATACACGAATACAGCCACTGAGGATAATACAAATGATAGTATTATTTTATTTCTGAGAAAGGAGTGTATTATACCAGTGAGCCGCAGATATGGGAGAGTTAGTTGCCAGGTTCTGGCTGCAGTGTTGAGTTGCCAGATCTGGCCTGTCCATGGATACTGATAGTTTCAGCAGAACAGATGCAAGAGGCCTCTGGAAGTCTGGAAGAGGCTCAGGCCAGACCCTTACCACACAGAGCTCCTGCTGGCCCGCAGCGGCTCCCATCGCGCTCACACACACACACACACACACACACATCGACACATCACACCTACACAGTACAGCACACACACACACACACACATCAGCACACACACACACACAGGGTACACACAGCACAATAACACACACACACACAGCACTCACATCACCATCTCCAGTTGGAGGTTAAAGAGGATGAAAGAACCAATTGGAGGGCTGTGTGTGTGTGTGTGTGTGGTGGTGTGTTGTGTGTGTGTGTGTGTGTGTGTGTGTGTGTGTGTGTGTGTGTGTGTGTGTGTGTGTGTGTGTGTGTGGTGTGGTGGTGGCTGTGTGTGATGCGTGTTGGGGAGTTCAGTGGTGTCCAGGGTTCTTCACGCTCTCCACCTCTCTACATGACACATGACTGGATGCGACGGCGGGGGGGGGGGGGGGGCTGGGGCATTAGATTATGAGACAAGAAGAGGTAAGGAGGGAAGACAAATACAACTAATCTATGAGACCTGGAAGTGAGAGAAGGAAGGTCAATTCCTAGATTACAAGAGGAAGCGGACCATATTTTGAGAACTTTGGTGTGGCGGCGCACAGAAGAAATTGTGGTGCTTCTTGTAAATATCACATTCTCCCATAATCCGGGTGTGGATGACAGATATAACTGGCTTGGTGGTCCAGATGTTCACACTCAAACCCCAAGCTGGATTAGAGAGTCGAGACGAAGATCGTCAAGATGAAAAATAATGTCTGAAAACAGAGGCATGGTGTCAGAGTAACCTGGATGCTCCACACATGATAAGGGAAAGCTGCAGAGAGGCTGACTGAGGCCACTAGTTCTATGGCTGGCTCCGGTATTACCGGTTTTTCTCTGGTGTCTTCCCAGTGTCTGATCGCAACCATGATGTAACCGTGATAAGCTCATATAAGTTAGAGGGCTCTACATGTCATGTGCTCATACGCCCCCCCTGCTGCGTGCGGCCAGGCTAATCCTCAAAAGCTTTCGTCTCTCTCTCTCTCTGCTTTAAAATGTCAAACACCTCTGCCTGCCTCCCCTCACCTTGTCACTGACCGTTCCGTGTGGTAATGTGGGGACTTTCATTGGTTTTGTAACCGACAGGGTTAAACACCTGGAAGCGCAGCAGAAGAGGGCATTAGCTTGCTTAAGCCTAAGCTTAGGCATTGACTGCTACAGCACCATAAAACAGGCAGCTCTATAACTGTAAAGGATGTGACTGTGTCTGGAACTGTTTGGAGGCAGGTTTGCGTTTTAAAACTCTCTGCTAGGAAGTTTGTGTGTAGGGCACTGATATCACAGACATTATACGCAGCGCTGTGGAGGGATCTGTAAGGCGTGTTCATGCTTTGGGGCATGTTTGATGACTTCTCTCTCTGTGCTCTGCTTTTTCTTCCCTGGTATAAACGTAGCTCTTAATTTTCCCTCTGATAGACCAGTAACTGTTACAGATCAAACTCCTCTTTCCTCCGCTAGGTATTCGCATTGTTTTGTCGTCGGGGGACACCCTGTATCCCACCTGCGGAGTCCCCCACGGGGGCGGGGAGAGTGGTCAGTTTGGGAAACACTGTTGTAGGAAGACACATCCAGTTTGAATCCATGCTAGCCTACCACTAGTGCGCTATCTGGTTTGTAGGACTGGGGAGATGATGGGCCTGCTAGCCTACACTAGTGCTCTATCGGTTGTAGCCAGTGGGGAGCAGATGGGCTGCTAGCTACCACTGGTGCTATTGGTCGAGCCAGTGGGAGAGATGGGCCTGCTGCACGTACCACTGTGTCTCTATCTGGTCCGGTAGAGGAGATGTGACTCTAGTCACGGACTTGGACTGGAGTACGACTCAAGTTGACAATTTTTGCAACTTAAAATACTTGACTTGGCAACAATAAAAAAAATACTTGCCTCAATTTGAACTTCTATGACCTCAGAACTTACTTGGACTTGAACTGCAATGACTGGAGAGAACTTCTGATTGTCACTGTGCGCAGCTATGTACAGCCTATCCCTGTCCTTTATATGGTCGTAGTGCTGCGAGGTTCCTGTGCTCTCTGTTCTTGTGTCTTGACCAATCAGATTCCACGGAAATTCACACAGGTTGAGAACGGCCAGCACAAAGCAATCATCTAGCAAAGCGTGAAGGCCCACTGGTCTCCGGTATTATATTATTTGCGAACCATGATAACGAGATTCTCCCTGACAAGACCTCAAGCAGAAGAGTGTCTTCACAGAAATGTTGCAGCAGCCGTACTACGCTAAAACTGTTTGGAGAGAAAACGAGAGGATATCTGGTCTGATGTTCAGACTAGGGCTTAGCGAATAACAACCGACATACAGTACTGGAGCAGCAAATCCCATTTCAAAGCAGATGGACTATACAGTACTGTAGCAGTGTATCCTATTTCAAAGCAGATGGACTATACAGCAGCTCCTCTCTTTATTGCATAAAGCATCATTGTTGTTTTATCTTTCCCAATTGGATCTTCCTTCCTTCCTTCCTTCCTTCCTTCCTTCCTTCCTTCCTTCCTTCCTTCCGCCCATCCTTCCCTCCCTCGCTCCCTCCCTGCTGTGAAAACACAGGGAGGAGTGCTGCCGAGAAAGACAGACTGCCGGTAACCGAGGTAACAAGTGGATGAGTGGCTTTTGAATGTGTCTGCCGGCATCCCAGTCTGTCTGCCTGCCTGCCTCACTCCCTCTCTGCCACCCTCCCTCTCTGCCACCCTGTCTGTCTGTCTGTCTGCCTGCATCCTTGTCTGTCTCCCTACCTGCCTCCCTCCCTCCCTCCCTGCCACCATGTCTGTCTGTCTGTCTGTCTGTGTCTGTCTGTCTGTCCAACTCCCTTCCAGCCTGCATCACTGCCTCCCTGTATGTTTGTCTGTTTGTCTGTCTTTCTGCCTGCCTCCCTCCCTGCCTGTCTGCCTACATACCTGCCTGCCTGTCAGAAGCCCCAGAAGTCTGAGGAGAAAATGGAGCGTGGAACGACAGGAGAAAGAGAAACAAACATTGTGTCTACCCATCGCCTAATGATTCCATGAGCAAAAGGATGGAGAGAGAGAGAGGGAGAGAGAAATTAAGAGAGAGGGAGAGAGAGAAATGGAGAGAGAGGGAGAGAGAGAAATTAAGAGAGAGGGAGAGAGAGTAATGGAGAGGGAGAGACAGAAATGGAGAGAGAGGGAGAGAGAGAAATGAAGAGAGAGGGAGAGATAGAAATGGAGAGAGGGAGAAAGAGAAATGGACAAAGAGAGAGAGAAATGGAGATAGAGAGAGAGAAATGGAGATAGAGGGAGAGAGAAATGGAGAGAGAGGTAGAGAAATGAAGAGAGCGGGAGAAAGAGAAATGGAGAAAGAGAGAGAGAAAGGGAGAGAAAGCAGCAACACCATTTGTCACCACTTATATAGCACAGCCTCCGTACTGCTACCTGGATGATGTTAATACTGCAGACAGAACCTGTCTGTCTGCCCGCCCGTCTGTCTGTCCGTCTGTCTGTCCGACTCTGACTCCAACCTCGCCACTTCAGGGTGCATCCCAAACGGCAGCCTAGCCCGTATATAGCACACTATTAGTAAGTCATTTTTGGTCATTTTTGACCAGATCCCAATGGGTGAAATGAAGTTCCCCAATTGTTGGACATAAAATACTGTAAAAACACCAGGAAATCAGCAGCACATTTCTCTGATGGCAGAAGATGGAGTCAAGGACAACTGCACACCAATGTCTCAAAATGGCCGCTTCCTCTTGTAATCTAGGATTGACCTTCCTTCTCTCACTCCCAGGTCATAAAGTATTGTCTTCCCTCCTTACCCTCATCTTGTCTCATTAATCTAATGCCCCAGCCCCTCCCCGTCGCATCCAGTGCATGTAGAGAGGTGGAGAGCTGGAAGACCCTGACAACACTGAACTCCTGCTGGCAAGAACACACACACACACACACACACACACACAGACAGACACATGCTCTATGCTGAGGGCATAGAGCATACAGATACCCATCTACTACCAATACGGATGGTGCTCAAATACAGTGCATCAAAAAAGTGTTGCTATTGATGGGTCATTGCTGGAGATAGTTGCCGGTAGCATAATTGTCAAAAGGGAATTAACAACGTGTACGAGTTGAAACATCATTAGCATTTCTGTAAGTGAGGTTGATGTTGTGATTCCTATCTTTGTAAACTGTGACTCTATACACTAGTCACAGCTGACGAGAGCACAGCCATGTCCCAACCCCTATTCTCCATATACAGATCTGCTATCTTAATTTGATCACTCTGTTGTCACAGAGAACGTTCCGGCACAGCAGGAAATGCTAATTGTATTCAGTATTCAAGTTTAGAATTTACACTTCAAAACGTCTGACTGGATTTGTCCTAATGAAAAAATGTGTCAACATTTCCATTAAATATAATCCACATAATTCACATTTCCTCTTGCTGCAGGATTATTTTCCTGCTGCGAGAAAAGCGTCAAATTAAGATGGCGTATCTGTAGTGCACTACCCTACAGGCCCTGGTCAAAGGTAGTGCAATGTATAGGGAATAGGGTGCCCTTTGGGATGCAGACACAGTCCACATACACACGAACATGGGCTCTCTGTCTGATCTGTTAAATCCTTAGCAGATCATTTCCTGCAAAAATTACCTTCAGCCAGGACTTTGGCATCTGACACACCAGGGCCAATGTCTTCAAAAGGAAAGTTTACAGCCTTATAGACCTTCTGGGTTTTGTTAATCTATAAACACCTTTTGTGGGGGTATTTATTTATTACGGAAATACATGGCATATGTTTGAGGGATGAATTCTTCTCTAATATAATTACTGTTGCTATCAGTTGTAGTGGTGGTATTTACAATGCCTTGCCACAGAGAAAGCTTTTATTTTGTAGTTTGGGCAGTGTGCCACACTGGATGGTAAACTAATTAGTTTGGCTAGTTGCCCGTCACTGAATATCAGATTTAACCTTCCCCTGGTGGCTGAAACTCTGGAATAGCTCATTTATATGTAGCCTGTTTAATGCAGGTGCACAAAGACTCAGCTTGGCGAGGTGCAGGTGCCACAAAGACTCAGCTTGGCGAGGAGGGGGGGGGGGGGGGGGGAAACAAGATGGAAAATAAATGTTGAGAATTAGTTCTCTGATGGATGAACTCTGACAGTGTATGATCAAAGCTGGAGCAGAGGAGAGCTCCTTTGACACCCATAAACAGGAGACCTGGGGGCCTCATTTATAAACGTTGCGTAGGCACAAAAGAAGGCATACGACACTAAGCAAACTTTGAGATGTATTTTTATTTTAAAAAACTTGACGGGAGAATGTGCGGTCCTCCACGGACACTTCGACCCATACGTACGCACATAAACTGGGGAAATGAGAACGGCAGAAGGATGAAACTCGAGAAAAGCTTTGAAAATTAATACCATTGTGTGAAATAAATAGAAATATTACATCTCACGTATTATATATGAAGAGTTCCCTGGAATGCACACAAAAAAAACCACAAAAAACATGATTTCGGATTATAAATACAAACGGAGATATCTGTTTTTGCAAAAGAACCCCTCAAATATGTTGTACAGTTTAATCAGGAATCATATTTAAATGGATCTGTAATTATTATGACATGTATTCCCATAAATAATAAGGTGAACAGTAGGACAAATTATGTTTAAACTGAGGACATTTGATGCCTCAGTCGGGCAGATACGAGTGCACAGTTTCATATATTGTTATCACATGTTCGTTGTGCAGAACTGTCAATGTGATAATGGCCCTGTCATTGTCAGTTACAATCAGAATCAGGGTAATTACCACACCTGAAGGTGTTACGCAACTGGGTGGCTTTGACAATCAAATGGGTGGGTATAAAAAGGCATGCATTTACAATGTGTAATGACGCACTATGGCTGCTTTGGCACTGTTGGAAGATTGGCGAATGGAAGAATTCGGAGAGATCGAAATTTTCAGAGACCAGACAGATTTACTGGCCAATGATAATAAGTGGCTTATGAGCCGGTTCTGATTACCAAGAGCTGTTCTCTTGGATCTCTGTGCTGTTAGTGGGGCCCAGCTTTACAGAGAAGCACCCGCCAGAAACCAAGCTGTGCCTATCCCACTTCAACTCCTTGGCAACCTTGTAATAGCGGCGATGATCTCTCTTTGCATTTGCAGAACTGCCCATCTGTGAGGACAACGGGCCGCTGAGGGGTTGTGACACACGAGGGCAGTGCGAGACGCCATCTGACCACGCAGCTCCTGCTCAGCACCACCGACCCCGCAGCTCCTGCTCAGCCACCACCGACCCCGCAGCTCCTGCTCAGCACCACCGACCCCGCTGGACCACTCAGCTCCTGCTCAGCACCCACCGACCGCTGGACCACGCAGCTCCTGCTCAGCACCACCGACCCCGCTGGACCACGCCAGCGACTACTAACAATAAAAAAAAAAAGTCACAATTGTTTGTGTAAATAAACGTTTAAACACAAACTTCTCCTTTGGTTTACTCTTTTCAAGAGAGAGAATACTAGTTACATACCTGGATCATCCGGTGCGTCTTGCATGTTCCGTGTCCCCCTCCACCTCCGTCACTAATCCACTCAGGAGGGATTCCCCTATAATAACCGGCAAGGGGCTTGAGCTCCGGTGTCCCCTTTCCCCCGCCCGTGGCACAAACACTTTGTCTGTGTAAGGCTGTGCGCCTTTTGGCCTCCACTTTTGTCGGACCATTTATTTTTATTTCTGAGAGGGTCTGACCTTCTGAGCCAGCAGCTTTCAGTCCGCCACATGCTCCCACTCTAACGCCTTTTTGTCATTTGTAATGCCCACACTGTGTCCACCAAACAATATATTTGTTCTTGCTTCAACCTCCACTACAAGAACATCCATTTCACGGCGGTGAATATATATATTTTTGCCTTTGTTGCGGATTTGCCGCCATGTCCTCATGCAGTCAGTATGGATGAATATTAATTAGGGCTTTCACTGATTATTATAGGCAACTTATGGGCGTTAAAAGGGTGGACAAAGACGCCTCGCTCACGTGCGCCAAATTTCGAGTTGATTGTGATTTATAAATGGAAACCGTGGGATGTGCGTGTGCACTGTGTTATAAAACACAATATAGTTTTGTACGTAAGCACTTTCTGTTGTTTCGTCCGTACTCCACCTTTGACGTGAATCCCCCTCACAAATTTTATAAATGATTTGATCAGAACACACACTACGTCCTAAATGGCACCCTATTCCCTATGTAGTACACTACTTTTTGATCAGGCTCTAGGCTCTGGTGTAAAGTAGTGTGCTATGTAGGGAAACAGAGTACCATTTGGGGCTGCAGTGTGTGGGGAGGATTAACAACAACATTTGTCATGACAGAACTCTTGAGGTGAGGATTTTATTTCTCAATGTCCCTTCAGGAACCCTCATTACTGCATAGGCATCTCAGATGATGTAAAACGATAGTCCAACAAAGTACTTATAACTTAAATGAATCTACGATTGGGACCTTCTGTGAGAAAAGCTATAGTTTCTATGCTGTCTGGAGATGGCTACAGTACTGGACAAGGGGAAGCTAAAGGACTTTTCCATGCATTTTAGCAGATGATTCAATGGTTTAGAGGAGCAGGTACTAGCGGTTAGAGGAGCCTAGCGGTGAGAGGTAGCCTAACGGTGAGAAGGTAGCCTAAGCCGGTTGAGAGGTAGCCTAGCGGTGAGAGGTAGCCTTAGCGGTGAGAGGTAGCCTAGCGGTGGAGGCTAGCCCTAGCGTGAGAAGGTAGCCTACGGTGAGAAGGTAG
>NC_036870.1:29949658-29968023 GCF_002910315.2 Salvelinus sp. IW2-2015
GCGGGGCACGGGAGGGGGGGGGGGGGGGGGAAACGAAGATGGAAAATAAATGTTGAGAATTAGTTCTCTGATGGATGAATCTGACAGTGTATGATCAAAGCTGGGCAGAGGAGAGCTCCTTTGACACCCATAAACAGGAGACTGGGGGCCTCATTTATAAACGTTGCGTAGGCACAAAGAAGGCATACGACACTAAGCAAACTTTGAGATGTATTTTTATTTTAAAAAACTTGACGGAGAATGTGCGGTCCTCCACGGACACTTCGACCCATACGTACGCACATAAACTGGGGAAATGAGAACGGCAGAAGGATGAAACTCGAGAAAAAGTTGAAAATTAATACCATTGTGTGAAATAAATTGAAATATTACATCTCACGTATTATATATGAAGAGTTCCCTGGAATGCACACAAAAAAAAACACAAAAAACATGATTTCGGATTATAAATACAAACGGAGATATCTGTTTTTGCAAAAGAACCCCTCAAATATGTTGTACAGTTTAATCAGGAATCATATTTAAATGGATCTGTAATTATTATGACAATGTATTCCCATAAATAATAAGGTGAACAGTAGGACAAATTATGTTTAAACTGAGGACATTTGATGCCTCAGTCGGGCAGATACGTGGAGCAGTTTCATATATTGTTATCACATGTTCGTTGTGCAGAACTGTCAATGTGATAATGGCCCTGTCATTGTCAGTTACAATCAGAATCAGGGTAATTACCAACCTGAAGGTTGTACGCAACTGGGTGGCTTTGACAATCAAATGGTGGGTATAAAAAGGCATGCATTTACAATGTAATGACGCACTATGGCTGCTTTGGCACTGTTGGAAGATTTGGCGAATGGAAGAATTCGAGAAATCGAATTTTCAGAGACCAGCAAGATTTACTGGCCCATCTCAGAATTATTATGTGGTGCGCTGCATTAGGCCCAGTTCCTTTCTGTTGTTTCTGAGGATGTACCTTTTTTGAGCTACATGGGGGAGCTCGATACCTGGTTCTGGAGTAATGGAACCTGTTGGCCCTGTTTATAGTCGTGGCTTCAAATGCCTTCCTCACCTTACTAGACCATACGTCCGAGCCGGCGCAGGGAAACCCAAGCCCTGTAGCCAATAATCCACCCTTCAACTTCTCTAGTGGGTCCCAACTTTGGGGTTTTATCTGCCGGGAGGATATTAGCGGTGTGGCCTTTGGACTTCTCTTTTGCTCCCGGTGCTCATTTCCTGAGCAGATATTAACACCTGGCACCCTGTTAGCGTAGGACCCTCCCGAGTTCCATCTCGATTAAATGTTCCATTGAACTGTCGATTAGGTTTCTGAGGTAGTTCTCTGCTTTATGCACGCCAGAGGAGAGTTCGCTTCATGAGACCGAACTCCCAGCCATCACTGTGTCTTGAAAACCTCTAGCCTGCGTCTGCTGGCGCGACATTCGGCCCTTTAGACCCTGACTTGGACCTCCTTCCGACTAGCAGCGTCTACACCAGACTCCGTGTGGTAATTCCAAAAACTCTCCATTAAGACGTCGTCTCCTGTTCAAAAACAGATCATCAACCCATTGTTCCTTGGACCAAAGACGGGCGGAGCCCCGGCGGTGGAGCCAGCGGTCGAGCACCGAGCGCAGGAGAAAGCGCCGCGCCTGGTAACCCATCTTCCAAGCTCCATACTGTCCGAGTATGGCAGGGAAAGGACTCCATACCGAAAAACACTCTCCAGCTTGGTTACTCATGCAAGCTCACTCAAGTTCAGACCTACCCTCTGATACCTTAGATAAGCTGCGTACTGGCATCTGCAAGCCTCTCGAGTTAGTTCGTGTGGTACGTGGCTTCCGTCTACGAGCTATATCCCCAACCGCACATCCTTCGCTGCTGCGAAACTTGGAAAATGAAGATTCTTCAGTGACTCCCTAGCTCCACACCCACCGGCTCTCCGAAAAACACCGCATCGAGAGAACGCCACTCCAAAGTTTCCAGCTGAAAATGTCCTGAAACCTACCACACAACACACAACTTTGGACTCCAACACCCCAATGCCGACCCACAGCTGCTGAGTACGATTACCTTCACGGACTCAGATGACTCGTGAGAACATTACTCACCCACCCGTGATCCCCCCGCTTACCCGAATCCTACGATTGTGACCAAAGAGCATGTGCTTGACCATGCTCCCCGATGCCTGTGCTACCCCTTATACGCTGATAAATATCTCCCTTGCCCGGTACTGTGTCAGATCCTAGCGGTTAGAGGTAGCCTAGCGGTTAGAGGTAGCCTAGCGGTTAGAGGTAGCCTAGCGGTTAGAGCGTTTGGCCAGTATTAGAAACGTTGCTAGTTTGAATCCCTAAGTTGACCAGGCCATGTTGAGCATGGCCTTAACCCAAATTGCTCCAGGATCACAGTTGATAATGGCAGGACCTGGTCGTGACCCCACTCTCTCAGGGTGTCACAGGGAGAGTTGGAATACGCAAAAAAAAAAACATTTTCAAGTGAATAAAGACTTAGTGATCATCCAGTAATAGTTGGCGTAACAGCTCCATCTCTCCAGAAATATCAGATAGCCCAAAGCTTCAACACAGCAATGTCTAGTCTAAACATAACAATTTACATTAAATGTACTGGAAGTAATGCCTTTTGGAAGATGGAAAAATCCCATTGAATGTGTTTTTAAAAAATAAATATGAGCTTTCAAGATGTGGAGCTGAGGTGCCCAACAGATTAACATCCTGGAAGGTTGAAAGAGTTGGATGTAGATTCCTGTTTACTTGTAGCCACCCTCAAGGCATGGAAAACAGTCAGCACAATACACTAACCCATCGCCCACACACTGTAGAATACTGTACTGTATATGCCCAGTTAAGTCCTGTTCAGCCATTCATATTGGCACAGGACACTACCGAGCTAGCGAGCCCATACGAACGACATACTTTAGTACAGCAATACAACACTCGTCCACATAGACASAGAATCGGTCATGTTCTGCTCATGCCGTACTAGAGCAGTCTACATTAAAAAGACACCTGAGGGAAATCAGCGTGACCGGATAGCGACTTAGTGTGACATTATGTTTTTATGTCTCACTGATGTTGATAGCATTCAGCCCACATGTTGTTTTCAGCAAGYGCAACGGACAGAGAAAGACAGATGCGTGCTTCCTCTGGGAAACAAGAGTTCATGGTCAGTAGCCGCCCTACCACGGAATGTTTTAATGYAAAGCAACACACAAAAAGATATATCTATAAGAAGAATAGCCTCTTAACGTTTAACAACATTAAAACCACTACCAACCAATTTTTCAATAACCACATCAGCAATGGACATCGTTTATACTAGAATATGTGTAATAAAAAAATCATAAGGTAAGGAGATGGTTCTGAGTAGATAGAGACCAGTGGTCAGTGAATAACCTATTGGGGATTCATCAACGGCTCCATGTCCTCCCGTTGACCCTAGTCTCCATCCCCAATCCAAATCCAATCCTGAAGTGGTTTAACAGCATAATTAATCATTTGTTCCACTGAATACCGAACCCCTGATTATGCGCCAGAGAGCACCAATCAAGAGCTAACGCCATGGTAACCACTACAACTTAAGCAGAGGGAGTTTTTATTACCGGCAGGACATCATGTATGTGCGCCCAAATGGTATTTTCCCTATATAGTGCACTACTTTTGATAAGGGCCCATAGGGCTCTGGTCYAAAGTAGTGCACTATATAGGGAATAGGGTGCCATTTGGGACYTAGACTAATCTATAACTTAACATATTGAGGTGATACAGCAAAATAAAAGAGAGAAAAAAATGAAGGTTCACCCAAGAGGTTTATTAAAATATAAAAGTGGAGTATTTGGCCTGGTCTGAACGCTGGAGAGGTTTATTAAAATATAAAAGTGGAGTATTTGGCCTGGTCTGAACGCTGGAGAGGTTTATTAAAATATAAAAGTGGAGTGGAGTATTTGGCCTGGTCTGAACGCTGGAGAGGTTTATTAAAATATAAAAGTGGAGTGGAGTATTTGGCCTGGTCTGAAGCTGGAGAGGTTTATTAAAATATAAAAGTGGAGTGGAGTGTTTGGCCTGGTCTGAACGCTGGAGAGGTTTAAAGGAGATGGAGGCAATGTCACTTTTAACGACCGATGCTCAGAGTGGTTGGTTTTAATTGAAAATGTACCCTATTTCTAAAAGAGGCCACAGTGGACAAGACCTTCTGTGTTACTCCAATGATGAGAGAGTACTCTAAATGTATGTGTATGAGTCAGGAGAGACGCTGGCATCGTTTAAAGAGAGAGTTGCTGCATGTTGTTTGGGTTATAATGGGTTTGTTATGTGTTGGGTGTTTTTTGGAGAGGTAGACAGACAGAGAGAGAGAGAGAGAGAGAGAGCGAGAGAGAGAGCGAGAGCGAGAGCGAGGACATAGCTGTGTTGTGTTAGTCACTTTAGCGTGTTCCGTAATTAGCCACCAACTGTTTGATCTCATGAAGATGCTGTTGCTGATCTGTTTTGTTTTGTCTTTGAGCTGATGAGCAGAGAGATTATTGACAGATTCTTTATTTTCTCTTATTCACACAGTTCTTCCCTGCCTGGATCAGTGTTTTCCGTAAGGAAAATGTGTCGCTGGACATTTGACAAGCAGCATTTTAATTTACTGGACACCTGAGAAATGTACCGGACCCCTATGCATTGGGTGCATCTATCTGTGTCTGTGTGTCTCTCTCTCTGTGTCTGTGTGTCTCTCTCTCTGTGTCTGTGTGTCTCTCTCTCTGTGTCTGTGTGTCTCTGTGTGTCACTGCGTGTCTCTGTCTGCATTAGAATATGTGTAATAAAAAATCATAAGGGAAGGAGATGGTTCTGAGTAGATAGAGACCAGTGGTCAGTGAATAACCTATTGGGGATTAATCATGAAATGATTAGGGTGTCCACCCAAGGTGCTCAGAGTGACAGAAATCACATGCAGAATATAGTAATTCATATGAACAGAACATGTAAGTTGAGGATGCAACGATGTGCAGTCCTTCCTACCAAATTKTGATGTGCACTTTGAAGATGTTAGAATAACTGTCCACATTTACCTTTCCTCAGCCCACAAGACAAGTAACAAATGGAAAAAAAATCACTAGCCTATGACAATTCAATATCCCCATAGTATAAAAGTGTACCTATTCTATTGGTCAGCTTGTCGAGAAAGAAACAGACTATTCCAAACAGACTCTGGGACGTGTTTAAACAGTACTGACAGAAACAGACTCTGGGACGTTAAAAAGTCTGAAAGAAACAGGACGTTAAGTCTGATGGAATAGATCAGAACATTTAGCTTAAAATGTTGGTAAAATATTATTTATTCAATTTATAAGCACCACAATGTGCACAAGGCAGTAGGTTTCTCAGGATTGTTCGTCCCATAATGCAATTAGTGGGAAAACACCGTTGTCAAAAGCACACTACACATGTGAGCAGTTTCACGTGACAGAGATGAACATTTCRGTAAACAAATTGAAAAAGGGGAGAAGTAATATGCAGCAACTACATGGGTTGTTAATATGACTGCACTTGTTCCTTTAGCTACTGGACAATACATGAAAGTTGATATCAAATAATTGCCTCCACTGATATGGTCTGATTTTGGCTAGGCTACTTTGAAGCAAGGTAAGTATATGTTTTTAAAATGCATACTGCCTCCAGCTCATTGCAAAGTGGTGTGTGATACGCTGATGAAGCCTGCCTTCTGTTGTCTATGCTGTGTGATACGCTGATGAAGCATGTCTTCTGTTGTCTATGCTGTGTGATACGCTGATGAAGCCTGCCTTCTGTTGTCTATGCTGTGTGATACGCTGATGAAGCCTGTCTTCTGTTGTCTATGCGTTTGCTGTTTGAGATGCTGTGTCTGACAGATTTCCAGCTCAAAGCCTCTTTATCTGTATGATGTGTGCGTGTGATAAATAACGAATATACTGTACACACGGGCCAATTTGATTCCATTAAATTATGCAAATGTACCTATAAGCATGACCAGTCAAATGTATTTCCATCAACTGGTATTTCCACCAATGAAGAGGCTATAAAGCATTGGGATTGTTTCTTCTTCTCTTGGACAATTGACCGCCGTCAATTTTTTTATCGGTCCAAAGCCAGCTATTAGCAGCTAACAGAAACCCAGGTGTGTGTGTGTGTGTGTGTGGCTACACGGATATGGAGAAACTCTAATTTCGCACCGAGCACTTGTTATGTACGTCATCAGTGGGCGGGGAGATGTAGATACCAGCCATGTTTTCCCTCTGCCATCAGTTTTTAAAAATGTTTATTTTGTTTTATCTGCATTTAACAGAATGGAAGCATATGCCTATCCATATGTATGTAACATAAAGAGGGATATATATATATATAGAGAGAGAGAGAGAAATACTGAGAAATATAGACACAGACAGATGCAGAGAGAGACACACTGACACATAGATAGATGCAGACAGAGACACAGTGACACACAGAGACACAGACACAGAGAGAGAGACACACAGACACAGATAGATGCAGTGAGAGACACACAGCGACACAGAGACACACAGAGAGAGACACAGACACACAGAGAGACACACAGACACAAACACACAGAGAGATACAGAGAGAGACACACAGACACAGAGATGCAGAGAGTGACACACAGAGACACAGAAAAAAAAGAGGGAGACAGAGAGAGATCCTCCAAAGATATATAGAGAGATAAAATATAAATGATTGAATGTTAAATCGTGCTCAGGGACGTAAAGGGCTCTTGTTGCCCTCCTATTTAGAGTTAGTCATGTTGAGGTGGAGGAATGTCAAGGGTCATACTGGAGACAAAGCTCCCATATATCTTGGAACGTTTATCACTGTGAGACAGTTTTAGACTGAGGATGACAACCTTAGGTAGCCAGCTACCCTCGACAGTTTTCTAGAGGTTGTGCTTTTTAATAATACAACCAATGCATTCATTCAAAGCTAAATTTACAAAACAGCACATCACACAGCATTTAATGCAAAAATTATGTAATATTTATCTAAATGCTTTTCATGTCATTAAAAACTTCTACTCCACTCAATGGAAAATTGCTCTTACTATTTACTGTACGTACAGACACACACGCTCACTCCAATCTTTGATGCGCTCATGGAGTAAAGCACAATGTTGTCCTTTCCAGAAGCCCTCAGAGAGAGAGAGAAAGAGACAGAGAGAAAGAGACAGAGAGTACCTATACCTATTAGAGGTCGACCGATTATGATTTTTCAACGCCGATACCGATTATTGGAGGACCAAAAAAAGCCGATACCAATTCATCGGCCGATTTTTTATTTATTTATAATAATGACAATTACAACAATACTGAATGAACACTTTTATTTTAACTTAATATAATACATCAATAAAATCAATTTAGCCTCAAGTAAATAATGAAATATGTTCAATTTGGTTTAAATAATGAATAAGAGGAAAGTAAAAGTGCAATATGTGCCATGTAAAAAAGCTAATGTTTAAGTTCCTTGCTCAGAACATGAGAACATATGAAAGCTGGTGGTTCCTTTTAACATGAGTCTTCAATATTCCCAGGTAAAAAAAATTTTGGTTGTAGTTATTATAGGAATTATAGGACTATTTCTCTCTATACCATTTGTATTTCATATACCTTTGGCTATTGGATGTTCTTATAGGCACTGTAGTATTGCCAGTGTAACAGTCTCCTCGCTCCTACCTGTGGTCGAACCAAGAACACATCGAAACAGCCAACCTRGAAGCATCGTTACTCATGGCTCCACAAAAGCCGTGGCTCTTGCAGAGCAAGGGGAACAACTACTTCAAGGTCTCAGAGCAAGTGATGTCACCGATTGAAGCGCTATTACCGCGCACCCCGCTAGCTAGCTAGCCATTTCACATCGGTTACACCAGCCTAATCTCGGGAGTTGATAGGCTTGAATTCATAAACAGCTCAATGCTTGAAGCACAGCGAAGAGCTGCTGGCAAACGCATGAAAGTGCTGCTTGAATGAATGCTTACGAGCCTGCTGCTGCCTACCACCGCTCAATCAGACTGCTCTATCAAAAATCAAATCATATACTTAATTATAACATAATAACACAAAGAAATACGAGCCTTAGGTCATTAATATGGTCAAATCCGGAAACTATCATTTCGAAAACAAAACATTTATTATTTCAGTGAAATACAGAACCATTACGTATTTTATCTAACGGGTAGCATCCATAAGTCTAAATATTCTGTTATATTGCACAACCTTCAATATGTCATAATTACGTAAAATTCTGGCAAATTAGTTCGCAACGAGCCAGGCGGCCCAAACTGTTGCATATACCCTGACTCTGCTGCAATGAACGCAAGACAAGTGACAATTTCCCTAGTTTAATATTGCCTGCTAACCTGGATTTTTTTAACTAAATATGCAGGTTTAAAAATATATACTTCTGTGTATTGATTTTAAGAAAGGCATTGATGTTTATGGTTAGGTACATTCGTGCAACGATTGTGCTTTTTTCGCAAATGCGCTTTTGTTAAATTATCCCCCGTTTGGCGAAGTTTCTGTCTTTGTTAGGAACAATTATCGTCACATAGTTTGCAACGAGTCAGGCGGCCCAAACTGCTGCATATACCCTGACTCTGTTGCACAGAACGCAAGAGAAGTGACACAATTTCCCTAGTTAAAATAAATTCATGTTAGCAGCAATATTAACAAATATGTAGGTTAAAAATATATACTGTTGTATTGATTTTAAGAAAGCCGTTGATGTTTATGGTTAGGTACATTGGTGCAACGACGGTGCTTTTTTTCGCAAATGCGCTTGTTAATCATCACCCGTTTGGCGAAGTAGGCTGTGATTCAATGATAAATTAACAGGCACGATCGATTATATCAACGCAGGACAAGTAGATAACTAGTAATCATAACATGTGTAGTTAACTAGATTATGTTAAGATTGATTGTTTTTTATAAGATACATTTAATGCTAGCTAGCACCTTACCTTGGCTCCTTGCTGCACTCCCATGATCGGTGTCCAAAAATGCCGATTTTCAAGTTTCATGACATCGGTCCTAATTAAATCAGCCATTCCGATTAATCGGTCGACCTCTAATTCCTATACACTGTAGCTCCGTCTCTTAAATATGCCTCCAGCTATCAAAGCTTCAAGTTTTTGGAAGTTAAACAAACTGATACCTCGTTGTTCAAGAAATCACAGTGCCGATCTGAAACGCATCAAAGACTTGAAATATGTTCCCCTACCATAATTATTGTAACGTTCGTTCTCCTCATCTGAGGAGGAGCATGGATCGGACCAATATGCAGTGTAGGTTGAATCCATAAGATTTATTAAAGAAAGACGAACACGAAGCACACTTGATGAATACAAAAACAACAAACGACGTAAACAGACCTGAACATGAGAACTTACAGACAACGAAGAACGCACGAACAGGAACAACAACAAACAAAACAGTCCCGTGTGGCCAAACACTGACACAAGAACAAACACCCACAAACAAACAGTGTGAACAGCTACCTTAATATGGTTCTCAATCAGAGGAAACGGAAAACACCTGCCCCTGATTGAGAACCATATCAGGCTAATTGAAAGAACCCAACATAGAAACACATAACATAGAAATGCCCACCCAGCTCACGTCCTGACCATACTAAACAAAGACAAAATAAGGAAAAAAGGTCAGGAACGTGACAATTATGTTCCACTACCCATGTTCCCCTACCATAATTATGTTCCACTACCCTATGTTCCCCTACCCTAATTATGAGACTCTGTGGGACACTAATATCCTTTTGCTAAGAGAGACTTCTGTGGGACACTAAATATCCCTTTAGCTAAAGAAGACTTCTGTGGGACACTAAATATCCCTTTAGCTAAGAGAGACTTCTGTGGGACACTAAATATCCCTTTAGCTAAAGAGAGACTTCTGTGGGACACTAAATATCCTTTAGCTAAGAGAGACTTCTGTGGGACACTAAATATCCCTTTAGCTAAGAGAGACTTCTGTGGGACACTATATCCCTTTAGCTAAAGAGAGACTTCTGTGGGACACTAAAATCCCTTTAGTGAAGAGAGACTCTGTGGGACACTAAATATCCTTTAGTGAGAGAGACTTCTATGGGACACTAAATATCCCTTTATGAAGAGAGACTTCTGTGGGACACTAAATATCCCTTTAGCTGAAGAGAGACTTCTGTGGGACACTAAATATCCCTTTAGCTGAAGAGAGACTTCTTGTGGACATAAATATCCCTTTAGCTGAAGAGAGACTTCTGTGGGACACTAAATATCCCTTTAGCTGAAGAGAGACTTCTGTGGGACACTAAATATCCCTTTAGCTGAAGAGAGACTTCTGTGGACACTAAATATCCCTTTAGATGAAGAGAGACTTCTGTGGACACTAAATACCCTTTAGATGAAGAGAACTTCTATGGACACTAAATATCCCTTTAGCTAAAGAGAGACTTCTGTGGGACACAAATATCCCTTTAGATGAGAGAGACTTCTGTGGGACACTAAATATCCTTTAGATGAAGAGAGACTTCTGTGGGACACTAAATATCCCTTTAGCTAAAGAGAGACTTCTGTGGGACACTAAATATCCCTTTAGCTAAAGAGAGACATGGAGAGACACTAAATATCCTTTTAACTGAAGAAAGACATGGAGAGACACTAAATATCCTTTTAACTGAAGAGAGACAGGAGAGACACTAAATATCCTTTTAACTGAAGAGAGACATGGAGAGACACTAAATATCATTTAACTGAAGAGAGACATGGAGAGACACTAAATATCCTTTTAACTGAAGAGAGACATGGAGAGACACTAAATATCCTTTTAACTGAAGAGAGACATGGAGAGACACTGATAGATGGGGTGGATCCAGCGGCAATGTTCCATTTATTACTGACATCCACTAAGGAATCCCTCAGCAGGCATTATCCAGCCTCTGTCCTGCTTCCAAGCTCCCAAACGTCCCTCTAGCAAAACTCTCCCACACCAGAGGTACCACTTTACCTTACTTCAGTTTACTTTCTCAAGCCCTGTGGACAGGAGGGAAATCATTCTCAGAGTGTTTAGGGAAAAGGTTCTCCATATCTTGCCCGGCTCGCTTCCAAGTCCTTCATGAATAATCATGTTCTGTCCCGTAGCTTTAGTCAGGCATCGGGAGCTTAAGTCTCTAAAAGTGATATAACAGCCACTGATCCTTGTGAGAAGCCATAAAGAGCCAAGCTGCCCACTGGGCACAGTTCAACGTCTAGTTWTGATTTACATTTGGTTGAGTTGTCAACTAAGGCGAATTCAATGTGAAATCAACAAAACATTTCACCATGTTATTGGATTTAGGTTCAAAGTTGGGCGAAAAAAAGACAAAATTCCATGAAGTTTATGATTTTTAGCAAATCCAATCAGTTGATTCAACGTCATCACATACATTTTTTGGGGTGAAATTACGTGGAAACAATGTTGATTTAACCCGTTTTTGCCCATTGGGTCCACTCTTTGGAGATTTATCAATTTGTGACATGAACATGCTATCAGATCCTAGGTGGGAGCGGCAGAGAGCTCCCCAATGTCATCTGCAAGCTGCCGCCTGGCCGGGGCCAAAATGGAAAAARACATCATTTCATAAAGGGAGATTGGGTTTACATGCTATAAAGCTATAGTGTCGTCTCTCTCAGAAACTCCAACGTTATCATATATATTTGTAGCTTTAGTTATGGCAGAATTATGTACAYTACCTAAGGTTTTACAYAAATGTAAACTTCCTGTGAAGGCTAGAGGACACCATACTGGGGATAATGTACGAATTTGAAACCTTCCCCTTTGATTCAACAAGTACAATACAAATCATGGGAACAATACGATACAACAATGTGTATTTTTCTGTCAGTGTCTCAAGGCRTAAGCGTCTCCTACACTTGAAATATGCGCAAGTTGACATTTATTGTCATGAGTCTTGTCCTGGAAGCAGAACTAAGCGATTGAGGGTTTAAATGTGGAAGACACATTTCGGTTCAATGCATCCAGTTGTGCGACTGACTAGGTATCTTATTTATCTATCCCTTTCCCTTAGATAGGCCAGTTGCAAAGTAAAAATTGGCTATATTGTTATTGAATATGATTTTCTTTGTTTCTTTGTTTTTGGTCTTAATTTAAGGTTAGCTTGATGGTTGGCAGTGTGGTTAAGGTTAGCTTTAGGGTTAGCAGTGTGGTTAAGGTTAGCTTTAGGGTAGCAGTGTGGTTAAGGTTAGCTTTAGGGTTAGCAGTGTGGTTAAGGTTAGCTTTAGGGTTAGCAGTGTGGTTAAGGTTAGCTTTAGGGTTAACAGTGTGGTTAAGGTTAGCTTTAGGGTTAGCAGTGTGGCTAAGGTTAGCTTTAGCGTTTGCAGTGTGGTTAAGGTTAGCTTTAGGGTTAGCAGTGTGGTAAAGGTTAGCTTTAGGGTTAGCAGTGTGGTAAAGGTTAGCTTTAGGGTTAGCAGTGTGGTAAAGGTTAGCTTTAGGGTTAGCAGTGTGGTTAAGGTTAGCTTTAGSCATTAGCGTTAGCAGTGTGGTTAGCTAGCAGAATTAATGGAGTCAACATTTTTTTCCTGAATCTTAATGGGAGCACAAGTGGATTAACCGTCACCGCTGCCATGTTAACCCATAAAGAGAGGAGGTTTACTAACTAGGCCTGGTCCTGGACAGCTCATTTGGTAAGAGCGTTGTGCCAACAACTCCAGGGTATGACCTCYCTGTACAGTAAGTCTCTGTTTATAAAATATTCTGCTAAATGGCAAATATCATTATATTAACTCTGGGTGTTGCATGATGAAACATGGGGAAATATGCCCATGACTTCTCCTCACAATTTATCAGACAGAGCTTCAGCCAATCCAGCATGTCTCCACAGATCCACTGAAGAGCTTTCTCCCTTTGGGGAAGCCATGAAAGGGAAGGAAAGGGAGGAGAGARGGTAGGAGGTCAAAGACCACTGCCAGGGACCAGCAAGTATCTGACGGAGGACCAAAGGAACTCTGAATGACAGCGACTGCGTCCGYAAGGGCACCTTATTCCCTCTATAGTGGAGAACTTTTGACCCTAGATAGCAAGCTGTCATTGGTCAAAACATATAGACTCAATGGTTGCTAAAATGGGAAGAGATCTGTCCATGATAAGGCATTGSTCTGCAACCAGGCAGGTCCTACAGGCCCTAGATTTGTCACAACTGGACTACTGCCCAGTTGTGAAGTCATGTGCGCAAAGAAGGACAGTTGGTCCAGAACAGAGCAGCACGTTTTAAACTTAGATGTACACGGAGGGCGAATTTCAATGACATGCATGTCAGTCTCTCCTGGCTCAATGACATGCATGTCAGTCTCTCCTGGCTCAAAGTTGAGGAGAGATTGAATGCATCACTATTGGTCTGTGTGCGAGGTGTCGATGTGTTGAAGGTTACAAACTGTCTGTTCAAGCAGTTGGCACACAGTTTGAACACCCATCGGTATCACATAAGACATTCAACCAGAGGTCTCTTCACAGTCCCCAGGTCCAGAACAGAGACTGGGAAACTCACAGTATTAAATAGAGCCATAACTGATCAATGCACACACACACACACTACATGTTCATGTTTTTAAGTGTATGTAAACTGTAAAGTATTTTGTCTGTAATGTATTTTTCAATATGTGTTGAACCCGAAGCCTCAGTAAAACTAGCTGTCGCCATTGGCGTCGGCTAATGGGGATCCTAATTAATAAAAATCTCAAATCAAAAAGCCATGACTACATGAACTCTCAGCCACCCCAGGTAACTCGAGTTAGTAATAAAACCAGATCCATGACTACATGGAACTCTCAGCCACCCAGGTAACTCAAGCTGAGCAATAAAACCAGATCCATGACTACATGGAACTCTCAGCCACCCCAGGTAACTCAAGTTAGTAATAAAACCAGATCCATGACTACATGGAACTCTCAGCCACCCCAGGTAACTCAAGCTAGCAATAAAACCAGATTCATGACTACATGGAACTCTCAGCCACCCAGGTAACTCAAGCTAGCAATAAACCAGATTCATGACTACATGGAACTCTAGCCACCCAGGTAACTCAAGCTAGCAATAAAACCAGATTCATGACTACATGGAAACTCAGCCACCCCAGGTAACTCAAGCTAGTAATAAATAGATTCATGACTACATGGAACTCTCAGCCACCCCAGGTAACTCAAGCTAGCAATAAAACCAGATCCATGACTACATGGAACTCTCAGCACCCCAGGTAACTCAAGCTAGCAATAAAACCAGATCCATGACTACATGGAACTCTCAGCCACCCCAGGTAACTCAAGCTAGCAATAAAAGATCCATGACTACATGGAACTCTCAGCCACCCAGGTAAATCAAGCTAGTAATAAAAACGATCCATGACTACATGGAACTCTCAGCCACCCCAGGTAATTCAAGTTAGTAATAAAACCAGATCCATGACTACATGGAACTCTCAGCCACCCCAGGTAACTAAGCTAGCAATAAAACCAGATTCATGACTACATGGAACACTCAGCCACCCCAGGTAACTCAAGCTAGTAATAAAATCAGATTCATGACTACATGGAACTCTCAGCCACCCCAGGTAACTCAAGCTAGCAATAAAACCAGATCCATGACTACATGGAACTCTCAGCCACCCCAGGTAACTCAAGCTAGCAATAAAACAGATCCATGACTACATGGAACTCTCAGCCACCCAGGTACCTCAAGCTAGCAATAAACCAAGATCCATGACTACATGGAACTCTCAGCCACCCCAGGTAAATCAACTAGTAATAAAAACCAGATCCATGACTACATGGAACTCTCAGCCACCCCAGGTAAATCAAGTTAGTAATAAAACCAGATCCATGACTACATGGAACTCTCAGCCACCCCAGGTAAATCAAGCTAGTAATAAAACCAGATCCATGACTACATGGAACACTCAGCCCCCAGGTAACTCAAGTTAGTAATAAAAACAGATTCATGACTACATGGAACTCTCAGCCACCCCAGGTAACTCAAGCTAGTAATAAAACCAGATTCATGACTACATGGAACACTTAGCCGCCCCAGGTAACTCAAGCTAGCAATAAAACCAGATTCATGACTACATGGAACACTCAGCCGCCCCAGGTAACTCAAGTTAGTAATAAAACCAGATCCATGACTACATGGAACTCTCAGCCACCCCAGGTAACTCAAGCTAGTAATAAAACCGATTCATGACTACATGGAACTCTCAGCCACCCCAGGTAATCAACGTTAGTAATAAAACCAGATTCATGACTACATGGAACTCTCAGCCACCCCAGGTAACTCAAGCTAGTAATAAAACCAGATTCAAAAAGAGATAAAAGAACCTTTACGACACGACGGGGACACACATTTGTATATATTATGTATTGTAGTATGTAGTGTATCATAGGCCGTCATTGTTTATACGAATTTGTTCTTAACTGACTTGCCTAGTTAATTTTTTATATTTTTTATATTATGTATTGTATTACGTAGTGTTATGTATATTATATATTTGATGTATTTTATTTGTTGTGTTTTGTTTCCTGTTTGGAACCCAGGAAGAGTAGCCACTGCCTTGGCAACAGCTAATTGGGAATCCTAATAAATACTAAATACTAAACTCAAAACTGAGTCTCACTGGGAGTTGACCCCACCTACAGTAGCAGTGATGTCAGCTAAAAGACATGAGAGCATGTGGTGAAGGCATGGTTCGGGGTCAAATCAGTTAGGATGTGAATGTAGTTAATCAATTGGAAATCTCCCATTGGTTCAAATGGAAAGAGCGAAACCGAGGGTATGATTAACTAGGCCCAGAGAAAACAGCTGTTGTGGTGATGGAACGAGAAGAACTGAGGGTATGGTTAACTAGGCCAGAGAAAACAGCTGTTGTGGTGATGGAACGAGAAGAACTGAGGGTATGGTTAACTAGGCCCAGAGAAAACAGCTGTTGTGGTGATGGAACGAGAAGAACTGAGGGTATGGTTAACTAGGCCAGAGAAACAGCTTGTTGTGGTGATGGAACGAGAAGAACCGAGGGTATGGTTAACTAGGCCCAGAGAAAACAGCTGTTGTGGTGATGGAACGAGAAGAACTGAGGGTATGGTTAACTAGGCCCAGGAAAACAGCTGTTGTGGTGATGGAACGAGAAGAACCGAGGGTATGGTTAACTAGGCCCAGAGAACAGCTGTTGTGGTGATGGAACAGAAGAACCAAGGGTATGGTTAACTAGGCCAGAGAAAACAGCTGTTGTGGTGATGGAACGAGAAAGACTGAGGGTATGGTTAACTAGGCCCAGAGAAAACAAGCTGTTTGTGGTGATGAAGGAGAAGAACTGAGGGTATGGTTACTGTACCAAGAGAAAACAGCTGTTGTGGTGATGGAACGAGAAGAACCGAGGGTATGGTTAACTAGGCCCAGAGAAAACAGCTGTTGTGGTGATGGAACGAGAAGAACTGAGGGTATGGTTAACTAGGCCCAGAGAAAACAGCTGTTTGTGGTGATGGAACGAGAAGAACTGAGGGTATGGTTAACTAGGCCCCGAAAAACAGCTGTTGTGGTGATGGAACGGAGAAGAACCGAGGGTATGGTTAACTAGGCCCAGAGAAAACAGCTGTTGTGGTGATGGAACGAGAAGAACCAAGGTATGGTTAACTAGGCAGAGAAAACAGCTGTTGTGGTGACAGCTACTGTTAGTAAATGGCTAGTAAATGCATATGCCCTATGCAGTGCACTACTTTTTACCAGGGCCAAGAGAATGCACTATGTAGGGAATAGGGTGCCATTTGGGAGTGCAGACAGAGCCACGTAAAGCCGGAGATCTAAATATTTTTCTGAGGTCTGCTGAGATAAGCAACAATCAAAACCTTCCCAGGCCTCAGGGACTTAGATTTATCATAATATTATGGCTCACATTGCAGATCAATACAGAGCAACATTATAATAGCACATTTGTTCAATAGAGTAGCCAACGTCTTTTACTTTATTTAGGTCATCTGTCATCTGACGGTCTCAGTTCAACTAGGAGCAGAGAGGGTGAAGAGGGAGCTTTGACTCTAACAGGGGTCATTGGTGACACTGAATGAGGCTTAATCAGTTCCCTCTCTATCTCTCTCTTCTCTCTCCTCTTCTCTTCTCTTCTCTTCTCTTCCTTCTCTTCTCTTCTCTCTCTCTCTCTCTCTCTCTTCTCTCTCTCTCCCCCTCCTCTTATCTCCTCTCTCTCTCTTTTCTCTCTCTCTCTCACTCTCTTTCTTCTCTTCTCTCTCACAACACACCATATACTTTCTAGGAGACATTGTCTTGTGTTATGATTGCCTTGTTTGCATTCCATATGTTGTTATTTCATAGTTTTGATTGTCTTCATTATTATTATACATGGTAGAAAATAGTAAATAAAGAAAAAATAGGTGTGTCCAAACTTTGACTGGTACTGTATTTTTTACTGTTATCGTAGGGATAAGTTATTATACACGCCCCCACACAGAGCCATCTCACTGCATTCACAGCACCAAACACGCCGGTAGACCCGCAGTAAAACCTCAAAGCATGACTACTCCCTCTCCTCCACCTCTCCTCATCTACCTCTCTCATCTATCTCTCCTCCTCTACCCTCATTCCTCTAACCTCTCCTCTCTACTCTCCTCTCTATCTCCCTCGTTCGTCACCTCCTACCTCTACCTCCCTCCTCTACCTCTCCTCCTCTATCCTCAATCTTACCTCTTCTCTATCCTCACTCCTCTACTCCCTCCTCTACTTCTCCCCTCTACTTCCTGCTCTACTATCTCTTACTCCTCCTCTACCTTTCTCCTCTATCACCTTCTACTCTCCTCCTCTACTTCTCCTCCTCTACTCACCTCTCTATCCTTCACTCTTCTAAATCTCCTCCTCTCTTCTCTCCTCCTCTCACACCCCCTCTACGCTCTACCTCCCTACTGCTCTACCCATCTCCTTCCTCCTCTACCTCACCTGATCTAGCTCCCCTCCTCTAACTTCTGTCCCTCCTCTACCTCAATAAACCTCCTCTACCTCTTCTCCTCCTCTACTTCTCCTCCTCTCTCACCTCTACCTCCCATCTCCTCTACCTCACTCCTCCTCTACATCATCTCCTCTACCCTCTCCTCCTCTACTTCTCCTTTTCCTTCTACCATCACCTCCTCTACCTCTCCTCTCTAACCTCCTCCTCCTCTACAAATCACCATCCTCTAACCTCTTCCTACATAGCCAATGGCTTCTATCACAAAGCAAAAGAAGCCTCAAGCATGGACGGGCAGTGGCAGTCACCTTGCCACGTACATTGAGAGTTGCTGCTAAT
>NC_036870.1:29969113-29990640 GCF_002910315.2 Salvelinus sp. IW2-2015
TGTTTCCTGTTTGGAACCCAGGAAGAGTAGCCACTGCCTTGGCAACAGCTAATTGGGAATCCTAATAAAATACTAAATACTAAACTCAAAAACTGAGTCTCACTGGGAGTTGACCCCACCTACAGTAGCAGTGATGTCAGCTAAAAGACATGAGAGCATGTGGTGAAGGCATGGTTCGGGGTCAAATCAGTTAGGATGTGAATGTAGTTAATCAATTGGAAATCTCCCATTGGTTCAAATGGAAAGAGCGAAACCGAGGGTATGATTAACTAGGCCCAGAGAAAACAGCTGTTGTGGTGATGGAACGAGAAGAACTGAGGGTATGGTTAACTAGGCCGCAGAGAAACAGCTGTTGTGGTGATGGAACGAGAAAGAACTGAGGGTATGGTTAACTAGGCCCAGAGAAAACAGCTGTTGTGGTGATGGAACGAGAAGAACTGAGGGTATGGTTAACTAGGCCCAGAGAAAACAGCTGTTGTGGTGATGGAACGAGAAAGAACCGAGGGTATGGTTAACTAGGCCCAGAGAAAACAGCTTGTTGTGGTGATGGAACGAGAAGAACTGAGGGTATGGTTAACTAGGCCCAAGAGAAAACAGCTGTTTGTGGTGATGGAACGAGAAGAACGAGGGTATGGTTAACTAGGCCCAGAGAAAACAGCTGTTGTGGTGATGGAACGAGAAGAACCAGGGTATGGTTAACTAGGCCCAGAGAAAACAGCTGTTGTGGTGATGGAACGGAAAGACTGAGGGTATGGTTAACTAGGCCCAGAGAAAACAAGCTGTTTGTGGTGATGGAAGAGAGAAGAACTGAGGGTATGGTTACTAGACCCACAGAGAAAAACAGCTGTTGTGGTGATGGAACGAGAAGAACCGAGGGTATGGTTAACTAGGCCCAGAGAAAACAGCTGTTGTGGTGATGGAAGCGAGAGACTAGGGTATGGTTAACTAGGCCCAGAGAAAACAGCTGTTGTGGTGATGGAACGAGAAGAACTGAGGGTATGGTTAACTAGGCCCCGAAAAAACAGCTGTTGTGGTGATGGAACGAGAAGAACCGAGGGTATGGTTAACTAGGCCCAGAGAAAACAGCTGTTGTGGTGATGGAACGAGAAGAACCAAGGGTATGGTTAACTAGGCCCAGAGAAAACAGCTGTTGTGGTGACAGCTACTGTTAGTAAATGGCTAGTAAATGCATATGCCCTATGCAGTGCACTACTTTTTACCAGGGCCCAAGAGAATGCACTATGTAGGGAATAGGGTGCCATTTGGGATGCAGAAAAGAGCCAGTAAAGCCGGAGATCTAAAATATTTTTCTGAGGTCTGCTGAGATACGCAACAATCAAAACCTTCCAGGCCTCAGGGACTTAGATTTATCATAANCAGTAAAGCCGGAGATCTAAAATATTTTTCTGAGGTCTGCTGAGATACGCAACAATCAAAACCTTCCAGGCCTCAGGGACTTAGATTTATCATAATATTATGGCTCACATTGCAGATCAATACAGAGCAAACATTATAAATAGCACATTTGTTTCAATAGAGTAGCCAACGTCTCTTTACTTTATTTAGGTCATCTGTCATCTGACGGTCTCAGTTCAACTAGAGAGCAGAGAGGGTGAAGAGGGAGCTTTGACCTCTAACAGGGGTCATTGGTGACACTGAATGAGGCTTAATCAGTTCCCTCTCTATCTCTCTCTTCTCTTCTCCTCTTCTCTTCTCTTCTCTTCTCTTCACTTCTCTTCTCTTCTCTCTCTCTCTCTCTTTCTCTCTTCTCTCTCTCCCGCTCTCCTCTTATCTCTCTCTCTCTCTCTCTTTTTCTCTCTCTCTCTCACTCTCTCTTCTCTTCTCTTTCTCTCTCACACACACACACATACTTTCTAGGAGACATTGTCTTGTGTTATGATTGCCTTGTTTGCATTCCATATGTGTTATTTCATAGTTTTGATGTCTTCATTATTATTATACAATGTAGAAAATAGTAAAATAAAGAAAAACTCTGGAATGAGTAGGTGTGTCCAAACTTTGACTGGTACTGTATTTTTTTACTGTTATCGTAGGGATAAGTTATTATACACGCCCCCACACAGAGCCATCTCACTGCATTCACAGCACCAAACACCCGGTGAGACCCGCAGTAAACCTCAAAAGCATGACTAACCTCCTCCTCCACCTCTCCTCATCTACCTCTCCTCATCTATCTCTCCTCCTCTACCTCACCTCCTCTACCTCTCCTCCTCTACCTCTCCTCCTCTACCTCACTCCTCTACCTCCTCTACCTCTCTCTTACCTCCTCCTCTCACTCACTCTACTCACTCTCTACCTCCTCCTACCTACCTCTCCTCCCTCTTACCCTCTCTACTTCTCCTCTACTTCTCCTCCTCTACATCCTTACTATCCTCTCACTCCCTCTATCTCACTCCTCTACCTAATGCCCTCCTTACTCTTCCTCTAACTTCTCCTCGCTCTACTCACTCTACCTCAGCTATGCCTCTCTCCTCTCTCTCCTCTACTCCTCACTCTCTAACTCACTGCTACTTCCTGCGCTGCTATCTCCTCGAACTCAACCTCCTACTCCTCCTATCTCCTCTCTCCTCACTGATCTACTTCCCCTCCTCTATTCTCCTCCTCTACTACCTGCTCTACCTCTCCTCTCTACTTCTCTCCGCTTCTCACCCCTCAGTCTGCTCTCTACCATCATCCATCCTCTACATGCTCCTCCTTACTTCCTCCTCTACTCTCCTCCTCTAACCTCTACCTCACTCTATCTCTCCTCCTCACCTCTCCTTACCTCCTCTACTACCTCGCTACTTCCTACTTGCCAATGGCTTCTGATCACAAAGCAAAAAGAGAGCCTCGAAAGCATGGTTGGGCAGTTGAGGTCACCTGCCAGTACATGAGGAGTTGTGCTAATACATCACAGTCATGGTCAGGGAGAGGGAGAGAAGAAGGATGAGGGGGTCTGTTGAAGAGTGTGCACAAGCAAACAGAGATGCGTCAGGATTACCCACTATGTTACAACACAACCTAGTAAAACCAAGCTTATGTGGTGAATCAAACAGACCTGCAACCGCCAGAATAGAAAACATAATTATTATGGTCTGTGACAATCTTTTCATATTTATAGATGTGACTACTATCATTTTAATCAATTGTGGTGATAACAACGCACAAATGTCATTGATCACACACACTGTCACAGCCCACTAATTGACCTGTTGCTACATGGGAGACTTGAGGGTTGGGTGGTGAGGAATGGAACAGAAGTGTGCATCCATTGTTGGGCAACACAGTCTGCTCTAGTCTGGACTTGGTCTGGTTGGTCAGGTCAGGTCAGGTCGGTCTCCGTCTAGTCTAGTCTGGTCTAGTCTAGTCTGGTCTGGTCGTGGTCAGGTCAGGTCTCCTCTAGTCTAGTCTGATCTAGTCTAGTCCTGGTCTGGTCGGTCAGGTCAGGTCTCCTCTAGTCTAGTCTGATGCTAGTCTAGTCTGGTTGGTCATGGTCTGGTCAGGTTCTCCTCAGTCTAGTTCATGGGTCTAGTTCTGGTCTGTCAGGTCAGGTCAGAGTCTCCTCTTAGTCGTAGTCTGCTTAAGTCTGGTCTGGTCTGGTCAGGTTCAGGTCAGGTCTCCTCTAGTCTAGTCTGATCTAGTCTAGTCTGGTCCTGGTCAGGTGTCAGGTCTCCTCTAGTCTAGTCTGATCTAGTCTAGTCTGGTCTGGTCTGGTCAGGTCAGGTCAGTCTCCTCTAGTCTAGTCTGATCTAGTCTAGTCTGGTCTGGTCTGGTCAGGTCTCCTCTAGTTCTAGTCTGGTCTAGTCTGGTCTGGTCAGTCAGGTCAGGTCTCCTCTAGTCTAGTCTCGCTCTAGTCTGGTCTGGTCAGGTCAGGTCAAGGTCTCCTCAGTCCTAGTCTGATCTAGTTTAGTCTGGTCTGGTCAGGTCAGGTCAGGTCTCCTCCTGAAGTTAGTCCTTATCTAGTCTGGTCTGGTCTGGTCTGGTCTGGTCAGGTCAGGTCAGGTCTCCTCTTAGTCTAGTCTGTCTAGTCTAGTCTGGTCTGGTTGGTCAGTCTAGGTTCTCCTCTAGTCTAGTCCTGATCTAGTACTGGTCTGGTCTGGTCAGGTCCTCCTCTAGTCTAGTCTGGTCTAGTCTGGTCTGTCTGGTCAGGGTTCAGGTCAGGTTCCTCTAGTCTAGTCTGATCTAGTCTAGTCTGTGTCTAGTCTGGTTCTGTCAAGCGTCTTCCTACTAGTCTAGTTCTGATCTAGTCTAGTCTGGTCTGGTCTAGGTCTCTCTAGTTTGGTCTGATTCTAGTCTAGTCTAGTCTGGTCCTAGGTCTGGTCTGGTCAGCGTCTCTCTAGTCTGACATCTAGTTAGTCCTGGTCAGTCTCTCTAAGTTCTGTCTGATCTAGTCTAGTCTAGTGCTTGGTCAGGTTCTGCCTCTAGTCTAGTCTGGTCTGTGGTCAGTGTCTCCTCTAGTCTAGTCTGATCTACTCTAGTCTGGTCTGGTCTGGTCAGGTCTCCTCTAGTCTAGTCTGATCTAGATCTGGTCTATCAGTCTGATCGCTCTAGTCTAGTCTGATTCTCTAGTCTGGTCTGGTCTGGTCAGGTCTCCTCTAGTCTAGTCTGATGTTAGTTGGTCTGGTCAGTCTCCTATAGTCTGTCTGATCTGTCTTAGTCTGTCTGGTCTGGTAGTCTCTCTAGCTAGTCTGATCTATCTAGTCGGTCTGTCAGTCTCTTAGTCTAGTCTGATCTGTCTAGTCTGTCTGGTCTGGTCAGGTCTGGTCAGGTCTCCTCTAAGTCTAGTCTGATCTATTCTAGTCGTAGTCTGTCTTGGTCAGGTTCTGGTCAGTTCTCCTCTAGTTTGTCTGATCTAGTCTAGTCTAGTCTAGTCTGGTCTGGTCAGGTCTCTCTCTAGTCTAGATCTGATCTAGTCTAGTTGGTCTGGTGGTCAGGTCTCCTTGTAGTCTAGTCTGATTAGTCTAGTCTGGTCTGGTCTGAATCTAGTCTAGTCTGGTCTAGTCTGGTCAGGTATCCTCTAGTATAGTCTGATCTAGTCTAGTCTGGTCAGGTCTGGTCAGGTCTGGTCAGGCTCCTCTAGTCTAGTCTGATCTAGTCTGGTCGGTCTGGTCAGGTTCCTCTAGTTTAGTCTGAATGCTAGTCTACGTCTGGTCTGGTCAGGTCTCCTCTAGTTTGGTCTGATCTAGTCTAGTCTAGTCTGGTCAGGTCGGTGTGGTCAGGTCTCCTCTAGTCTAGTCTGGTCTGGTCTCTCTAGTTTAGTCTGATCTAGTCTAGTCAGTCTGTCAGGTTCTCTCTAGTTCTATTCTGGTCTGGTCAGGTTCCTCTAGTCTAGTCTAGTCTGATCTAGTCTAGTCTGGTCTGGCCTGGTCAGGTCTCTTCTAGTCTAGTCTGGTCTAGTCTGGTCAGTGTCAGGTCGGGTCAGGTCTCCTCTGTCTAGTGCTTGATCTAGTCTAGTCTGATCTAGTCTAGTGTGGTCTGGTCAGGTCTGTCCCGGTCTGGCCATTAGATTGCATGGCAAAATGTATTAGCCATGTGCTTGACCATCACCATCCATACCATCTGTCAGTGTACTCTATACAGTTGATACAGGTCAACACTGCTGCTTCGGCTCATAGCCCATTCTAAATGATGTTCTTATAGACACTGTAGTTAGAGAACAGCCCACTGATCACATTCTACTTGTAACACTAGTCACTACCTGACCAAACAGGAAGTATATTGTAGTTTCTATTTTATATATGCCACAGTGTCGGTTATTATTCGAGTCCATCGCCGAGTCGGTTAAATACCACCATATAAAAACCCTACTGAGTTCCCATCTAAATGGGATCTCTGTGGACTATACAGATTCATTCATTCATTTTTTATTTTTTTTAACCTTTATTTTAACCAGGTCAAGTCAGTTAAGAACAAATTCTTATTTCAATGACGGCCTGGACAGTGTGTTACTGCCTTGTTCAGGGGAACAGTGGTAACTGCCTTGTTCAGGGGCAGTTTCAGGGCAAGAGAGAGAGAGAGAGGTGATAGAGAGGAGAGAGAGAGAGAGAGAGAGAGAGAGAGAGAGAGAGAGAGAGAGGAGAGAGAGAGAAGAGAGAGAGAGAGAGAAGAGAGAGAGAGAGAGATAAATACTGTTCCATTCTCTTCCTCTCTCAGCTCAAGAGAAGCCATATTGAAAGGAACAATCCAATTGAAATACAGTAGAGGCCAACCAAACACAATACACTTTTGAAACAAAACACAGATTAACAGTTTTAAAATATATATATATATATCCTGTGTAAATTAGTCTATTGATAGCGTACCTCTTCATGCGATTTTAATCATTTTTAAGCCCTTTGTTTCTTATCCATTAACTCTACACTAATGCTTACTCTTATGCACAATTACATTATGCCAAGATGACATGAGTTGGTCGTGTGTGTGTGTGTGTGTGGTGTGTGTGATGTTGTGTGTGTGTGTGTGGTGTGTGTGTGTGTGTGTGTGTGTGTGTGATGTGTGTGTGATGGTGTGTGTGTGTGTGTGTGTGTGTTGCGCGTGGAAAAAAAATCGTGTGAAGCACTGTGAATGTCAGACAGAGCCAGGACAGAGTCAGCTAGCTGTTAGATTTGGACACACTGACTTAAAGCCCCAGCTGGTCAAGACAACCCCTGGATAGCTATTACTCAGACATGAGCGGACATATACAGAGGCTGCTGCTGAGCAACACAAACTGCTGAAGCGTTCGTGGCGTCTCCTGATGAGTATGTAGCTCATGTTACTGTTTGTACTGGATCTGACCAAACTGGATTCTGAGCTAGCTAGGTAGCATAAATTAATTCATTATGGCTTCCAGAATAGTGTTGAAGGATTCTGACCTAGCTAGTAGCACGAATAATTCATTATGGCTTCCAGAATTGTGTTGAAGATCTGACCTCGCTAGTAGCACGAATATATTCCTTATGGCTTCCAGAATAGTGTTGAAGGATTCTGACCTAGCTAGGTAGCAAATATTCATTATGGCTTCCAGAATAGTGTTGAAGATTCTGACCTAGCTAGGTAGCACGAAGAATTCATTAGGCTTCCAGAATAGTGTTGAAGTATTCTGAGTTAGCTAGGTAGCCCGAAGAATTCATATGGCTTCCATGAATAGTGTTGAAGTATTCTGAGCTCGCTAGGTAGACGAATAATTCATTATGGCTTCCAGAATAGTGTTGAAGGATTCTGACAGCTAGTAGCATAAATAATTCATTATGGCTTTCAGAATAGTGTTGAGAGATTCTGACTTAGCTAGGTAGCACGAATAATTCATTATGGCTTCCAGAATAGTGTTGAAGGATTCTGACCTAGCTAGGTAGCACGAAGAATTCATTATGGCTTCCAAGATGTGTTGAAGTATTTGAGTTAGCTAGGTAGCACGAATAATTCATTATGGCTTCCAGAATATGTGTTGAAGGATTTTGAGTTAACTAGGTAGCACGAGAATTCATTTATGGCTTCCAGAATAGTGTTGAAGTATTTTTGAGTAGCTAGGTAGCACAAATAATTCATTATGGCTTCCAGAATAGTGTTGAAGGATTTTGAGTTAACTAGGTAGCACGAATAATTCATTATGGCTTCCAGAATGTGTTGAAGGATTTTTCAGTCAACATGCACGGCCATTTGAAAGGTATGGCGAACTGAGCACAGCGTGACATGAGTGTGTGGAAGACACTTTGGTTGTTGTGCTGATGCTGCATAGCACTGACTGTTGCAGTAGTATACACTGTAAAACACTGCTGACTGTAATGCCCTTGTTGTAGTAGTACACTGTGAAACACTGCTGACTGTATAGCCCTGTTGTAGTAGTACACTGTAAAACACTGCTGACTGTATAGCTCTGACTGTTGCAGTAGTACACTGTGAAACACTGCTGACTGTATAGCTCTGACTGTTGTAGTAGTACACTGTTAAACACTGCTGACTGTATAGCTCTGACTGTTGCAGTAGTACACTGTGAAACATGTTGGCACAAAAAAATGGGGTTAATTCACACCCAGAAGGTAGAAAAGATTTTAAACAGGGGGACTTTCAAAGAAAGGAGAAGAGAGGAAAGACAGAATGAGAGAATAAGTATAGTAGTGCATCAATTATACAGTACATCATTTATATAAATAGATAATAAACCTAGGTTTGATTAATATAGTAGTGAAATTGCATTGAGCGATGCCTACAGTGCGGTAACAACAGCACAGTGGTTTAAAGTACTTAAGTAAAAATACTTGAAAGTACTACTTAAGTAGTTTTATTGGGGTATCTGTACTTTACTATTTATATTTTTGACAACTTTTACTTCTACTCCACTGCATTCCTAAAGAAAATACTGTACTTTTTACTCCATACATTTTCCCTGACACCCAAAAGTACTCGTTACATTTAAAATGCCCAGGCAGAACAGCAATATGGTCCAATTCATGCACCTATCAACATAACAGGTTTGCATCCCTACTGTATCTGATGTGGCGGATTCATTAAACATAAATACTGGTGTTTGAAAATGATGTCTGATTGTTGGAGTGTGCCCCTGGCTGACCGTAAATGTAAAAAACAAGAACATTGTGGACTGATTAATATCAGGAATTTGATGTATATCATTTACTTTAACTGTGTGCTTTTACTCAAGTATGACAATTTAGTACTTTTTCCACCACTGTACTTAAGTACAATTAAAACCCGATGCTTTTAGACTTTTACTCAAGTAGTATTTTACTGGGTAACTTTCACTTTTACTRYAGTCATTTTCCATTWGGGTATCTTTACTTTTACTCAATTATGACAATGGGGTACTTTATCCACCACTGCAACAGCATATCTAATATAAAGGCCAACAATTTAGGTTAGGATCAAGCTGTGACAACGAAGGGTTTAGACTGGAATTGAACAACACTCCAAAAGCTTGAATCAATGTATTTCAAGTGTTCATTTCTAAGAACTACACTGATTGAATGTAGAGTAGCTTGTTACTGTAATGCATAGTGAGTACCAAGTACCTCTGTGTTCATAAACACGCATTATTTTGCTAGAGATCACTGTAGCCTACATTCCAGAGAGAATAGCAATAATAGCAWGTGGATAATCAAGCAACATATTCTACTTTGAAATCCTTTCTAAAAACYCCAATAGCGCAAATAAGCTACTAATCCTGTCAATATTATATATGCTACGCATCCACATGTCTCGTAGTACAGTACAACTAAAAGTATAGGAAAAGAATGCCGTGATCGTCAAAGCTGACCCTGTGACTATATGCAGGCTCACGCCCATACCGTCTCGTTAGTTACATCGAGCGGTCGTGTTTAATTACTGTTTACTATTTATTCATGTCCAGATAAGAGCTGGTATTTGTATGTGTTAGAAATAGTGCTTCTTCACATTCATGCTTAGACCCGAGACATTATGTTGTTTWTTTAGCCTAAAAACCACTGTTTAGTTTGTAACATTTCTGCCGCAATTTACCATCTTGAAAGTCTAGTGACATGTTGAAATGTCAGTGACGTAACATAACATTTTGTGCTAATTAAAATGCATTTTACAGTACAATTTCCAATTACAATTACATGTGTTGATGTAAAATAAATGCGTATTTTTATCTCGTTTTGAGGTGTCTGTGTGGATCGTTGGTACCGGAACTCCTATAGGATCATTTCCGGTTGACTTTTGCATTGTGTWTGTTCTGTCTTTTGTCAATTGAAAGGTTTTTGAACACCATCTATTTTTGCCTTAGAATTTTGGAATGTACATTTTTACACTGTGACCCTACAACTGGAAATATACCCTCATTATTTATACCACTAGTCCATCTGTTGTCCAACGGTGTGCTCCAACCAACTAACTAGGCCAGGGATAGGCAACTCCAGTCCTCGGGGGCCTGATAGTGACACACTTTTGCCCCAGTCCCTGTACCACACCTGACCCCAATAATCAACGAATCATTGTCTTCAGTTTAGAAAGCAGTTCGTTTAACCAGGTGTGTTAGTTATASGGCTGAGGGGGAAGAGTGACAACAATCAGGAGTTGCCCATCCCTGAACTAGGCTGTCGGGTCTGTTATTCATAACAAAAGTGATTCCAACAAAACCCTCATACCCAGAATACTCTGTGTCTGTGGATTCCCATACAGTACCTGTCTGCTGACAGTGGGCAGGAATTTCAGTGGCGCATTGCTTGGCTGGTGCTCCAAACAACAAAGACGTGCATATTTTCATTAATCAGATTACACAGAGAGAGGCAGGCAGGGAGACCGGCTGGGCCTCACAGTCCCAGGTCTCAGAAAACAGAGAGAGGCAGGCAGGGGGACTTGGCTGACCTCACAGTCCCAAGTCTCAGAAACAGAGAGAGGCAGGCAGGGGACTTGGCTGGGCCTCTCACGTCCCAGGTCTCAGATAACAGAGAGAGGCTAGGCAGGGGGACTAGGCAGAGGCCTCACAGTCCAGGTCTCAGATAAACAGAGAGAGGCAGGCAGGGAGACAGGCTGGACCTCACAGTCCCAGGTTCTCAGAAACAAGAGAGAGGTAGGCAGGGGGACCAGGCTTGACCTCACAGTCCCAGGTCTCAGAAACAGAGAAGAGCAGGCAGGCGCACCTCACAGTCCCAGGTCTCAGAAACAGAGAGAGGCAGGCAGGGCTTGGCGACCTCACAGTCCCAGGTCTCAGATAACAGAGAGAGGCAGGCAGGGGGACTAGGCTTGGACCTCACAGTCCCAGGTCTCAGATAACAGAGAGAGGCAGGCCCAGGCTGCACCTCACCAGTCCCAGGTCTCAGATAACAGAGAGAGGGCAGGCAGGCTGCACGCTCACAGTCCCAGGTCTCAGATAACAGAGAGAGGCAGGCAGGGGACTAGGCAGAGCCTCTCACAGTCCCAGGTCTCAGATAACAGAGAGAGCAGGCAGCTGCACCTCACAGTCCCAGGTTCCTAAACTAGGCCAACTGTACTGTAGTCTTCTGCACTGCTGTTTTTCAGCACCAAGGAGAGCAGCACAGGGAGAAAGCTGCTTAGAGGCTTACTAACGGGTCATATAATGCAGGGTTATCCAAATAATATTGCCCCCCCCCCCCCCCCCATAAAGCATTTTTAAAGTATTCATACAGTAGCAGTTTGTCAATTGAGCATCCTAAGCATTGATAACAGTTATCAGACAGTAACCAGTTTGTCATCCTAACCATTGTTAACAGTGTTCAGACAGTAGCCAGTTTGTCATCCTAACCATCTCACTAAAGAGGGATAATCATCATATGTGAGAGAAGCCTAATGTTTCACACTAGCAGGTTTTCTACTCTAACTGTTGGAGGCTAAGTGACTGTGTCTCATCCTGCGGTGAACTGCACCCACATTAAGGCTTATCCCACTAATTATAGTTCTCACTGTTGTCTGCAATAATGCTAAATGGGTATTTTATGCTGATGGACCATATAACCAAGCCAAGCTGGAACAAGCTGGTCTAATGCAAGTGAAGCGCCTTACCCAGTTTGAGTTTTTCACATTGAGAGTGTGCCAATTTCTGTACTGCAGAGCTTCCTAGCAGAAGCGATGATCTGATCTGCACTCCTGGAAAGAAACGAAGCGCAGAGTTCCGCAGAAGAAAAAGCGATGTACTACCAAAGAAGCAAATCATTGCTCTAGCTCTTATTGCCACCTCATCATTAGCAACTTTACTCATTTATCAAGAGCGGATCCACAACAGCAGAGGCATTTCTTATTCAGTTCTTTCTTTTTGAACTGTCTGAGAGAGAAATGCCTGTACTGACATAGTAACCTTGGAGCTTAACCGCAAAACTGTTGTGTTGACGCCGCTTTGGGTTCACCACCTCGTCTCAGAGAGACCCTGTGCAACCAGATGTGGCACCTAAAATAACTTTCCATGTAGACTTTKAAATGTAAACTTTTATTGCTGAGCAGGACTGAAAAGTCCCATATGGCTTGAGATGTGAGAGACTGTGCTTCTTTTCAAATCCTCTTTAAATAAGCACTACCTGGCCCACGGCTATACAACTACAAAAGGCTATAATATCTGTAGCTGCTTAAAGGACCGGTGCAGTCAAAATTCAGGTTTTTCTGTATTGTTCATCATATTGTACAACAGCTGATGTACACTGTAAAAGTGCGAAAAAAATGTAATCAGTGTTACTTCCTGATAGTTGCTGGTTGAATATACAATCTACAAAGGGCCTTCTAAGCAGCAGGTTTGCATGGGCTGGAGATTCGGCATTCCATGGTGACATCACTATGCGGTAAGTTGTTTACTAGACCAATTCAAAGAGAGTTCCAAACCTCTCTGCCAATAACAGCTAGTTTTCTGTTTTTCCCTCCCCACTAAGACCACTCCCAGACAGTCCTCGCAAAATTCTTGCTTGAGAAATAGTGTTTTGCTAAAAGACTTTTGCACATTTTAATGGGAATCTATTACAGTAAGGTAGGCCTACTTAATTGTAAATTATTTGGTATTGATATAAACACATCTGCATTGGGCATTTAAACAAATATCCTTATAAATAATGGCCACTGTAATGAGATGAACAAATTGTAATAGATAATCAATACAGGTCCTTTGCAAAAGAAACAAGACATGTATTTTCTATACTTAAACTGTTATGTGGGAGTTATTAGATACAAAATGACAATATCACAGGAATGTCTCCACTTTTATCACAATAAAGGGACGTACTATGAATAGCTAATGAYGATTCCCATCGCATTGCCGCTAATCTACATTTTCATGTGAGATTTTTAAAGAAGCCACTAKTGTGTGTGAGACTGGTAACTAACACGGATAAACATTTCAGAAGAGAAGAACACAGCTAGTGAAAACAAGAACACAACATCCCATGGAAATTACACAGAACAAAGGATGCRGTAGWAATCCTTAACAGTTATCAAATTGTCACATGTTTAAATTGTCACATGTGCCGAATACAACAGGTGTTCAGCAGTCTTATGACTTYGGGGTAGAAGCTGTTAAGAAGKCTTTTGGACCTAGACTTGACGCTCCGGTACCGCTTGCCGTGCGGTAGCAGAGAGTCTATGACTAGGGTAGCTTGAGTCTTTGACAATTTTTAGAGCCTTCCTCTGACACKGCCTGGTATAGAGGTKCTGGATGGCAGGAAGCTTGGCCKCAGTGATGTACTGGGCCGTACACACTACCCTCGGTAGCGCCTTGTGGTCGGAGGCCGAGCAGTTGCCATACCAGACAGGACGCTCTCAATGGTGCAGCTGTAGAACTTTTTGAGGATCTGAGGACCCATGTCAAATATTTTCAGTCTCCTGAGGGGGAATAGGCTTTGTTGTGCCCTCTTTATGACAGTCTTGGTGTGTTTGGACCATAATAGTTTGTTGTTGATGTGGACACCAAGGAACTTGAAGCTCTCAACTTGCTCCACTTCAGCCCCGTCGATGAGAATGGGGGCGTGCTCGGTCCTCCTTTTCCTGTAGTCCACAATCATCTCCTTTGTCTTGATCACGTTGAGGGAGAGGTTGTTGTCCTGGCATCACACTGCCAGGTCTCTGACCTCCTCTCTATAGGCTGTCTCATCGTTGTCGTGATCAGGCCTACCACCGCTGTGTCGTCMGCAAACTTACTGATGGTGTTGGAGTCGTGCTTGGTCACACAGTCATGGGCAAACAGAGTGTACAGGAGGGGACTGAGCATGCACCCTGAGGGGCCCCGTGTTGAGGATCAGCATGGCAGATGTGTTGTTGCCCACSTTTACCACCTGGAGGCAGCGCGTCAGGAAGTCCAGGATCCAGTTGCAGAGGGASGGGTTTTTGTCCCAGGGTCCATAGCTTAGTGATGAGCTTTGAGGGCACTATGGTGTTGAACGCTGAGCTGTAGTCAATGAACAGCATTCTCACGTAGGTGTTCCTTATGTCCAGGTGGGAAAGGGCAGTGTGGAGTGCAATAGAGATTGCATCATCTGTAGATCTGTATGCAAATTGGGGTGGGACTAGGGTTTCTGGGATGATGGTGTTGATGTGAGTCATGACCAGCCTTTCAAAGCAAAGTAGCCATGACTACAGACATGAGTGCTACGGGTCGGTAGTCATTTAGGCAGGTTACCTTAGTGTTCTTTTGCACAGGGACTATGGTGGTCTGCTTGAAACATGTAGGTATTACAGACTCGGCCAGGGACAGGTTGAAAATGTCAGTGAAGACACTTGCCAGTTGGTAAGCGCATGCTCAGAGTACACGTCCCGGTAATCCGTCTGGCCCTGCAGCCTTGTYAATGTTGATCTGTTTAAAGGTCTTACATCGGCTACGGAGAGTATTAAGTTCTATAAGGATATCAAAAATCTGTGGGAAAAATGCCTGAGGTCAAACTCATTATGCCAAGTCCAAACAATCATTACATTGAATTAAGGTACATCTCAGTATGGAAAAACACAGTTTAAAAATGCCTCTGTAAGTAACGATGAAAGAAAATAACTAATGAACAACTCTTCAATGAAACTCAAAAATTCCAGAATGTCCACRGCAACAGGCAGGATTGATGAGAGGAAGGGAGAAGAAATTAGCAGAAAGGAAGGGGAGAATGAAAATAACAAAAACGTATCACTAAACTGCAGGACATTTCAGATGTAACTGGGGAGTGGGGACTGGAGGGAGGGAGGGAGGGGTGTTATTGAGACAAAGTGACAATGGCCATTTCAGTATCCGTACAAGTCCAGCAGACTTTTAAGCATATAGATGGGGCGACAGATAGCTTAGCGGTTAAGAGTGATGGGCCAAGAACCGAAAGYTCACTGGTTCAAATCCCCAAGCCYACATYTMGKAAAATGTGTCGATGTTCCCTTGAGCAAGGCACTTAYCCCTAATTCWAAGTCYCTCTGGATAKGAAGCATCTGTTAAATGACWAAGATGTACATTACGCATCTGACAGGGGTCTAGTCTCACAGCCAGTATCAACCATGCTTTTTTTGCAGGSCATATTTCAGTCACTATTCCAGGACTATTATTTTAAATGCATGGGTTACAAGACAGAATGTAATGTACCTGATCATGAAAAGGAAAGGTAATACAGAGTTGTACTTTGTACATTGTAAGTACAAGTGTTGTTTTATATAACAGTTTTCATGACGTCTCATTCAGTGGGCAATGATGCAATGATATATACTCTGGGCATCAACATATGAAAATATAGACTCTGAAGTAGGCTTACTGTTACCCGCAGTCATGCATTTATGCATTTAAAATTCATGCATTTAAAATTCACCAAATCGAATGTTCTTCACTTCCAGGCTACCTTTCAGAAGTCGTTCCGTCTTTTAAAATCATGTTTTTTTCAATCTCTGTCTGGAAGCATACAAAGGGGCGGATCCTCTTATGGATTTAAAAAAAATGTTGTGCCTAAAATGACATACCCAAATCTAACTGCCTGTAGCTCAGGCCCTGAAGTAAGGATATGCATAATCTTGGTACCATTTGAAAGGAAACACTTTGAAGTTTGTGGAAATGTGAAAGGAATGTAGGAGAATAGAACACAATAGATCTGGTCAAAGATAATACAAAGAAAAAACCAACCGTTCTTTTGTATTTTTTTGTACCATCAGCTTTGAAATGCAAGAGAAAAGGCCATAATGTATTATTCCAGTCCAGGTGCAATTTAGATGTTGGCCACTAGATGGCAGCAGTGTATGTGCAACGTTTTAGACTGATCCAATGAACCATTGCATTTATTTTCAAAAGACTTCCCAAATAAATGTGTTTATTAAAATATTTTCAAGATCAAAACTGTGCAGTCTCCTCAAACAATAGCATTCTTTCAGTGTAATAGCTACTGTATATTTTTTGTTTTACTATGCCATTTTTTAAGTCTTGCCCCGCTTTATCCTTGACTTTTCTTAAATAAGCCTATATAACACACTATCTGTGTTAGAATCTTAATATGACAAACAGAACTGGAGTTATAACCAGTTTAACAAGGGCATGTCATTTTTAGGGGAATGTTTTTCCCCTGTTGCCCCTCCTTCTCCTAACGGTTGAAAGTGCAGTTAAGTGTGTTAATCACACTGACAATTGCCTCGAAARGGAACCTAAACCATACCGAAACTAATTTAGAACATATAACAACAGATTAAACAAATGGCAAGAAAGGGGGAGAATGGGTGAGATAATGAGCGAGGTAGTGAACGATGCATAATTATGTCATCACCAATTGTGTTCCATTATCCATTTTAATTCTAATCTCAGAATGTTATGTACCATATATCATTCCACTGAATCCCAGCAGTCTTATCAGGCTACTCTGACCTACTTGGAGTAGGATACACAGTGAGAGTGTGCGTAATTGTACATGTGGAAGTGATTCATTCATCATTCCATAAGTCTGTGCACCAAACAAGCCATTTCAACGATACATCCCCACTTTCAACAATCCCTCTATTAAAACAACCATATTGTACGGTACATAGTAGTTATATCCAACACAGGCCTGTCTTGAACAACATAGGCCTGTATATCCAACACAGGCCTGTATATCCAACACAGGCTGTTGAACAACATAGGCCTGTATATCCAACACAGGCCTGTCTTGAACAACATAGCCTGTATATCCAACACAGGCTGTCTTGAACCAACATAGGCCTGTATATCCAACACAGGGCTGTCTTAACAACATAGGCCTGTATATCCAACACAGGCTTCTTGAACAACATAGGCCTGTATAGGCCTGGTTGTTCCACTGGACATCATAAGGTGAATGCACCAACTTGTAAGTCGCTCTGGATAAGAGCGTCTGCTAAATGACTTAAATGTAAATGTAAATATCCAACACAGGGCTGTCTTGAACAACATAGGCCTGTATATCCAACACAGGCCTGTCTTATCCAACATAGGCCTGGTAGTACTACAGCCAAAGCTTCATTGACAGACTACTAATTGGCCTGATAAGGTGCATAAGTGCAGCTCTTTATATTAAGTGGAGATTGTGTTCATGAGGAGAGGACTTTAAGAAGGAGGAAGGGAGGGAGGGAGTATCCTAATAGCCAGACGAGGTTATAGTGTCTGTCTGGTCAAAACAATCGACTCTCTGACGATCTGGTCTTATCTGCCCAACGACGAGCCTTGGTTGGACGATCGAAGCAAAGCAAAACAATTAAGAGACAGTGCTGTCGCAAAGACAACAAGGTCATCTGGGCAAATGGACATTAGATTAAAGATTATACACAATTCTAGGATGACATTTACAGACATTGGCACTGTGTCTTTGTGAGAATGATATACAGYAAAAACTTGAAAAAAGAGAGTGGTACTCAGTGAGGTACTGAGTGATGTGTTGTGTTGGATTTGGACCAATCATAATGCTTTCTAAAAGTGKATTTTTTTGCCAAATGTTTTCAAATTAAATCAAATTTGCAATATTTTCTTAAGTCCCTTGTTGCAAACAGAATGCATGTTTAGGAATATTTGTATTCTGTACAGGCTTCCTTCTTTACACTCTGTCATTTAGGTTAGTATTGTGGAGTAACTACAATGTTGTTGATCCTAGGGCTGAGGCGGTCATAAAATTTTGTCAGCCGGTGATTGCCAAGCAAATAACTGCCGGTCTTACAGTAATTGACTGTTAATTAACATAAGCATATTTAGCATCTCCTGGCTTCCACACATAGCCTACAAGCCACTGATGCAGACCTTCGGAACATCTACATTTTTAAAAGTCTAATAAATCCATGTAATATAGCCTACACCCTCACGATAAACCATTATTTAATTTAGACAGGTCTAAAAACAAAAATATGAAGAAAGTGTAGTCTATTTCAGAATAACATAATAATATACTCTGAGTTGTCCTTATGTTAGGCCCTGATCTGACTATGCCATATGGCTGTGGGCTACAATAGTTCATTTAGCAGACAAGATTTGCTTAGAATGCGGTGGCATTATTTTATATTATAGTATGAAGAATACAATTGAACATAGCTGAATGAAAAAGAAAGGCAATTTTTTCCCAAATGATTTGAGGGATTGCGCACATGCGTATATTCTGTGTTGAGTAGTTAACAAAGAAACAGTTCCTCCTATATGCTTAATTTAGAGTTATTTATGCAACTTTAGTTGTGATACAAATGTTGGGCTATATGTTTCGATTTTTAATACATTCTAAGCCTGCATGATGCGACTGTAATTATGATTTGAAAAAAGTTGCATGAAACGCATGAGCTCTGCTTTGTTTTTTTGCGCAAGCTGTACACACTTCATCAGTCGCTCATTCACAATTTGACAAGTATTTGATAATGCATCAAACTTCCCGGCTGCATCCCCTTTGTGTGGCCGTATTCTCAAAAGTYACTATAAATGTGACTATGCATGTAATGCTTTTATAAAAAAGGTGGATTTTAATGGCAAAAATTATCTTCCCCAAACTTGAAACTCACGCACTGTGCATAGTATGCCAGTTAGGCATGTTTATTTGGCCCTTTTAGTTGTGATACAAACCTTCTCAAAACATATAGGGCTATGGGCTAAGCTACATGTGGGAGGTGTGGGACTGTGATTTAAAACAAATCACACAAAAAAGCATGCACTATTTCTTGCCTTAAGCTGGGCATCATTCACAAGTGATAGGCTAATATTTTCACCATCACACTATTCTTGAATTAACCTTCTTTACATCTATTAAATAATATATGTGTGAAATTAGTTTTGGTTTAGAATGGACCATTATCATGCACCTGTCTCGAAAAACGGGGCGCGTGTAAAAAAAATACATGGCATCTATGCACTTAAATAGCAAATGTAGAACGCTTTTCCCATGCGTTATTTTCATCCTAGCCAGGTAGGCTACATTGCTGTTGTAAAGAGAAGCAATGTGCTTAATATTAGGAAAGTTGAGAAATAAATATAGTAGGCCTTGCCTATAGAAAGCTGATGGGATCATCCTRMTTTTAATAGAGGCCATCACTCTGTTTCCTCAAGCAATTGCATAGCCTATAGAAATGATGAGCTCATGCTCTCATGAAGTGTTTGATTAGATTTTCAATTACATTTGCATTGATGTCAGAGTGATTAGAGTGACAGTACAGTGCTGAGTACCAGATAGTTAGCAAGTTTGGCAGGCTACTAATGAGTATCAGCAGCATCAGAGCTTGGAGAAGCCTAATTACCATGACTAAAGGAATTTGACTGCTGTCATGACTTGTGGCCGTCGGTGTGGTGGTAATACGGTCACCGTACCAGCCCTACTTGATCCATCCTCAGGTTTCTTATATCACAGCCATTAAACTCTGTAACTGTTTTAAAGTCGCCACTGGCCTCATGGTGAAATCCCTGAGCCGTTTTCTTCCTTCCCGGCAACTGAGTTAGGAAGGACGCCTGCCTCTGTAATAACTGGGTGTATTGATACATCATCCAAATCCTAATTAATAACTTTACCACGCTCAAAGAGATATTCAGCATCTGCTTTATATTTCTACACATCTACCAATCAGTGCCCTTCTTTGTGAGGCATTAAAAAACCTCCCTGGTCTTTGTGATTGAATCTGTGCTTGAAATTCACTAACCGATTGAGGGATCTTACAGATAATTGTATGTGTGTAATGAGTGAGTCCATGCAACTTATTATGCGATTTGTTCAGCACATTTTTACTCCTGAACTTATTTAGGCTTTTCATAACAACGGGATTGAATAATTATTGATTTAAGAGATTTCAGCTTAAATTTCTACAAACAACTTGACATTATGGAGTATTGTGTGTAGATCAGCGACAAAAACAATTAACAATTAACAAAACAAATAATCAATTTTAAATTCAGGCTGCAACACATCAATAAGTAAAAGGGGGTGAATACTTTCTGAAGACACACACATATACAGTATATAGAAGCTGAAAGAGAGAGATGTCTATTCGACATCCACGTCTTCGGTGCCCGGGGAACAGTGGGTTAACTGGTTTGCTCAGGGGCAGAACGACAGATTTTTACCTTGTCAGCCTGGGGATTCGATCCAGAATGTGCATGTGTGTTATTCAGACGGTGAATGGGCAAAATATTTAGGTGCCTTTGAATGGGATATGGTAGTAGGTGCCAGGCGTACTGGTTTGAGAGTGTCAAGAAATGCAACGCTGCTGGGTTTTTCACACTCAACAGTTCACCACCCAATCAGGAAACTAGGCGTATGTCGCACATCACTATGTCACAGGAGAGGCATTTGAACATAAATATACATTTTTTATCAAAATGTATGCCATCTGTAACTACGAAAAAAAGAATAATTACAAGCCTTGTTGGTTTACCCACGGAAAAGACAGGAACCTTCCCGCTAGCAATGATTGAKTGATATAATGGATGGYCTGGACATGACGAGAGATMAATTTCTGTCTATAACATGAGCTGCTCAGTATGTGTAGGTAATCCTTTCTAACGTAGCTTTTTTGAAAGGATTCACYAAGTGTTGCTAATGCTCTCCACTTTCTGGAGGACGATTATCCCATGCGGACTCTCTCGGACTCTGAAAATGAATCACACGATGAGGAAATCCCTGATTTAGGTAAAAACATTTTAAATGAAACAGACAACAGAGTCTTCTGAAACGGCAATCAACAGTGTTGTTGTCACGGAAGAAGTTGACCGAGTTTTGAAAACAGTGGATTGCCCGGTGGAATCAGACTATGATAGCTAATGAGATGGAGAAAATTCTGGCGATTGATTACAAATATTAGGAGGGAGTCAAAAAGAGAACACAAGTTGTGTAAAACACCTGTCTAGCTAGCTACAAAGAGAGTCTAGCTAACTACATTTTTAGATATTATACATTTCTAAATGTGTCAGAAAGTTGTTTTCATTGCAAGTTATAGCGTACTGTTAGCTAGCTAGCTAACCTTGGCTGGCTGGCTCAGTAACTAACATTACGTGTATGATCTGTGTAGTAATATTATTCGTATCTCAGAAAMCCATTTGCATTGTAGTTATAGCCTAYTGTTAGCTAGCTAGCTAACATTGAACCTAGTCGGTTAGCTTTAGCTACCTGCAGATTCATACATGATAGTAATGTTATGAGTTGGGATTATGGTTCATTGTTTAGCTAGCTAGCTATATGTTTAAACAAAATACTCCACTATGCAAGTAGCCATTTCACTGTACCATTGACGCCTCCTGTATCCTGTCCATGACAAATAAACGTAGATTTTATTTGAGATAGTGTGTGCTTTACCAGAGACATTGTTTAGCTAGCTAGCTATATGTTTAAACAAAATACTCCACTATGCAAGTAGCCATTTCACTGTAACATTGATGCCTCCTGTATCCTGTCCATGACAAATAAACGTAGATTTTATTTGAGATAGTGTGTGCTCTACCAGAGACGGTAATGTGACAAACAACATGACCTGCACCAAAGTCAAATTAGGATATAACGTTAGGCCAAGGAGACAGTGTCCAAGTTCTAAAATTCTCAGGTAGAATGCCCTGCTTTTATTTCGTCACAATCACAACCGTAAGTTATTTTCTGTAATTAGCTTGCCATTAACTTGTAAATAATGATCTTGTTGAGAGTTTATTTTCGTGTAATAATGAATACAAATTTGCT
>NC_036870.1:29995913-29996956 GCF_002910315.2 Salvelinus sp. IW2-2015
TTCTTGGGTATGACACTAAAAGCTTGGCACACCTGTATTTGGGGAGTTTCTCCCATTCTCCTCTGCAGATCCTCTCAAGCTCTGTCAGGTTGGATGGGGAGCATCTAACCTAGGCCACACAAGGACATTCAGAGACTTGTCCTGAAGCCACTCCTGCTGTGTGCTTGGCTGTTGGATGCTTGGCTCTTGGCTCTTGMCTGTGTGCTTAGGGTCGTTGTCCTGTTGGAAGGTGAACCTTTGCCCCCAGTGTGAGGTCCGGAGCGCTCTGGAGCAGGTTTTCATCAAGGATCTCTCTGTAAATTTCTCAGTTKATCTTTCCCTCGATCCTTATTAGTCTCCCAGTTCCTGCCGCTGAAAAACATSCCCACAYCATGATGTTGCCACCYCCATGGTTCATCATAGGYATGGTATTGGCCAGGTGATGAGCGGTGCCTGGTTTCCTCCAAATGTGACGCTTGGCATTCAGGGCAAAGAGTTAAATCTTGGTTTCATCAGAKCAGAGAATATTGTTCCTCATGGTCTGAGAGGCCTTTAGGTGCCTTTTGGKAAACTCCAAGTGGGCTGTCATGTGCCTTTTACTGAGGAGTGGCTTCCGTCTMGSCACTCTACCATGGAGGCCTGATTGGTGGAGTGCTGTAGAGATAGTTGTCCTTCTGGAAGGTTCTCCCATCTCCACAAAGGAACTCTGGAGCTCTGTCAGTGGCCATTGGGTTCTTGMTCACCTCKCTGACCAAGGCCCTTCTCCCCTGATTGCTCAGTTTGGCCGGGCGGACAGCTCTAGGAAAGAGTCTTGTTGGTTCCAAACTTCTTCCATTTAAGAATGATGGAYGCCASCTTGATCTTGGGAACATTCAATGCTGCAGAAATGTAGTAGTACCCTTCCRCAGATCTGRGCCTCAACATAATCCTGTCTCGGAGCTCTACGGACAATTCCTTCGACCTCATGGCTTGGTTATTGCGCTGACATGCACTGTCAACTGTGGGACTTATATAGACAGGTGTGTGCCTTCCAAATCATGTCCAATCAATTGAATTTACCACAG
>NC_036870.1:29997097-30009182 GCF_002910315.2 Salvelinus sp. IW2-2015
CTGAAGAACAGAATTACAAGTAACTTTGCAACCTATGGTGTACGTTGTTGTGTTGTGTGCGTTTGTGTGGTGTTGTGTGTGTGTGTGTGTGTGTGTGTGTCGTGGTGTGTGTGTGTGTGTGGGTGTGTGTGTGTGTGTGTGTGTGTGTGTGTGTGGTGTGTGTTGTGGTGTGTGTGTGGTGTTGTGTGTGGTGTGTGTGTGTGGAATTGGCCCCTTGCTGATTGGCGACGTGGGCAATCCCGTTAGATTCCAAGGGAAAGAGGACTGGGCCTAGGCACGGAGGAGGTACAGCAGGATAGCTGTGCTCTCACGATAGTTGGTTCAATGATGATGTTAGTCCCAAACGTGTGCGAGAGAGCTTGAATGGGGCCACCCCCTCCCAAGTTCGTGCTGGTAATTCCGCTCGCCATCTGGGCGCCGCCTCCCCCCGTATGCGGTTCAGCTGTGCGCGCGCTGATACATAATTTTGGTAATTAATAGAACATCTATTGCAATCTATTGTAATTTTGGTAATTTATAATTGAATAACTTTATATAAAAATATTKATATATAGTATTTATTTTTTATATCTGTGTCCATATTGTCCTTCCAATTGGCTCATTTARCTCCCCTCCTCTCATCCTGTATCTATTCCCCAGGTCATTGCTGTAAATGAGAATGTGTTCTCAGTCAACMTACCTGGTAAAATAAGGGTWAAATAAAATAAAATAAAAAGTCCATGAGTTTCTAGTACATAGACCATATTGTTCAAGAGTAAATAGCCTAATGAATGAAAAAAAGCATCTAATCAACAATGGCATTACTTCTGCAACTCTTCCAACTATTTACTTTTTTCCACAACTACCACCAGTTTGACGCCAAAACATTGACAAAAAAGTAAACTAAATAAGTGTGTAAAAAGAATAAATAAAGAATATTTCATGCTGAAACTTTTATATTAAACAACAAATGGTATTCACTAAGTTGATTGCTTATTTTTAAGTAATCTTATTTCATTATTGCATATATTTTACATGTGATAAAGCCAGAGAGAGGACCCGAGATAATCACAGACATGTGATAATCTGAAGTACCCAAAAGAGCCACTAGATGTCTTGTGACAGATTACATAAAACCCTTGAAAGATACCCAAATTCGGGTAGTTTACTGGTAAACAGATTAATATACCCTCTTTTTGAAACCCTACACACACACATATGGGCAAACGTTTCTGTAATGCTCTTTGGATGGAGAAGCAAGTGAGTTGTACTAAACTAGGGGGATCTGGCACCATTATAAAACTGAAATCACTTGTCACTTGTCGCTTGTCGCTTGTCATCGCCCCCCAATCTGCCCATTACACATTCATCGCTGCTCGTGAATAAAACATGAGGACATATTTAACTCAACAGAGGAACAGTCTAACATTAGGTCACATCTAACTGAACAGGAGGAACAGTCTAACATTAGGTCACATCTAACTGAACAGGAGGAACAGTCTAACATTAGGATACATCTAACTGAACAGAGGAACAGTCTAACATTAGGATACATCTAACTGAACAGAGGAACAGTCTAACATTAGGAAACATCTAACTGAACAGGAGGAACAGTCTAACATTAGGATACATCTAACTGAACAGGAGGAACAGTCTAACATTAGGTCACATCTAACTAAACAGTATTTTGGGCCTCTGAGCTGTTACAAAGCGAATGCATTATGGAACAATGCATGACTTAAGCTTTGAAAGGGAATTCAGGAAGAAAATAAGAATATCTGTTATGGTGCTACTTGGTTGAGATCATGGATGTCCTTCTGTTACGCTGCACTGACACTGTACTAGAAAAGGACAACCCTTAAAGAATCATTTGTGCTTTGGGAGAGAGGGGGGCGAAAAGGAAGCAGACATTTTGACAGGGCCCAATGCAGGTTAATGAAGTGCAAAAAAGCATGTGTTGTCTGACACGAAAGCAGTGCAGCATGACACAGTGATTATACCAGCAACACAGATCAATACCAGCCAGACCGCGCTGGAACTGTCCAGGTATGCAGAACAACTGGAGAAGAAAGCTGCTTCAGGACACAGAGGTAAAGTAACGGAACTGACATACAATCCTATATAATTCCTACAAGTTATAATATGGAAGAGAGAGGTAAAAAGAGGGAGAGAGGGAAAGAGGGGAGAGAGGGAGAGAGGGAAAGAGGGGAGAGGGGGAGAAAGAAAGAACAGGGTTGTAGTAGAAATGGTGATGGTGCTTTAGAGGGCAAAGCACTGCTTCTCCAGTTGGAACACTTGACATTTTAAACAGAGTTTGAAAATCCCCCCAGAAACGTAACATTACATTTGTAGTAGGGGCCAGAAGAAAACACACCATGAATCAGACTTAAGTGTGCTGACGCCTGTAGGAATGACATTTAGCTTCAAAGAGCTCGGTGTTCCTCATGCTCAGAGGGTTCTCCCTCCTAACACTGAGCTCAGTATTCCTTCAATGCTCAAGGAAGGCGTTCTCCCCCTAACACGAGCCTCAGTATTCCTCAATGCTCAGAAGGGTTCTCCCTCCTTCCACGAGCATTATCTCTCTCGGAAGTTCCCCTAACGAGTTCAGTATCCCTCGATGCTCAGACAGGGTTCTCCCATCCTAACACTGAGCTCAGTATTCCTCATGCTCAGAAGCGGTTCTCCCTCCTAACACTGAGCTCAGTATTCCGTCAATGCTCAGAAAGGTTCTCCCTCCTGAACATGACTCAGTTATTCCTCATGCTCAGAAGGGTTCTCCCTCCTAACACTGAGCAGTATTCCTCAGCCTCAGAAGGTCCCCCCCCCATCCTAACACTGCTCGAGTCTATGCTCAAAGGGTCTCCCTCCTAACACTGAGCTCAGTATTCCTCCGATGGCTCAGAGCGAGAAATTCAATGACGTCCTTGAACAGTGGGTTAACTGCTTTGTTAACCTTCGAAAAAAGCTGACCACGACTCCATTTTTGTTGATCCAGTCCTACAAACAGGAAACTCCAAACAACCAAGCTCCCGGCGCTCAGGCGTTCAAACGCTGGTCCGACCAATCTGAATCCCACGCTTCAAGACTGCTTTCGATTCACAAAGCGGAATGGAATATGTTCCGCATCGCGTCCAACAACAATATTGACAATATGCTGATTCGGTGAGCGAGTCATTTAGAAGGTATTGACGAGTCAGTACCCACAGCAACCATAAAAAAGCATTCCCAAACCAGAAACCGGACTTGACTGCAGCATTCGCGTGAAACTATGAAAGCTGCAACCACGTTTTAACCGAGCAAGTGACGGAAAGCAATGACCGAATACAAACATTTGATAGTATTTCTCTCCGCAAGGCAATCAAACAGGCTAATCCCAGTACAGAGACAAAATCGATCAGCGCAATTCAACAGCATCGACACAAGAGGTATGTCAGGTTCTACAGTCAATCACGATTACAAAAAAGAAAACAGCCGTCGCGGACTCCAGCATGTCATCTTCCCAGAACAGGTCTAAACAACTTTTTTCCCGCTCTTCGAGAACAATACCAGTCCCACTGACACGGCCCCCTACCCAAAACGCGGGCTCTCCTTCACTGCACGAGGTGAGTAAAACATTAAACGTGTTAAACCCTCCAAGGCTCAGGCCCAGACGGCATTCCCACCTCCTCAGAGCATGCGCAGACCAGCTGGCTGTTGTGTTTACGACAATTCAATCAATCCTTTATCCCAGCCTGCTGTTCCCACATGCTTCAAGAGGCCACCATTTCCTTCCCAAGAAAGCTAAGGTAACTGAGCTTAAACGACTACCGGCCCCGTAAGCACTTCACTTCCGTTCACATGAAAAGTGCCTTTGAGAGACTAGTCAAGACCATATTCACCTCCACACCTACCAGACACCCTAAGACCCACTCCAATGTTGACCGACCCAATAGCGTCCACAGAACGACGCAGATCTGCAACCACACGCACAGCGTGCCCTAACCCATCTGACAAGAGGAATACCCATTGTGAGAATGCCTGTCATCGATTACAGCTCACATTTAGACACCATAGCTACCCCCCAAACTCGTCATCAGCTCGAGAACCCTAGGGTCTCGAACCCCCCCGTGCAAAATGGTCCTGGAACTTCCTGACGGGCCGCCCTCCAGGGTGTGAGGGCGTAACAACATCTCCACCCCCTGATCCTCAACACTGGGCCCAAAAGGGTGCTTCTGACGCCCCTCCTGTACTCCCTGTTCACCCACGACTCCGTGGCCATGCTACCCTCCAACTCAATCATCAATGTTTCGGATGAGCACTAAAAACATGGTAGGCCTTTTACCAACAACGCACGGAGACCCTACAGGAGCAGTGATGCCCTCGGAGTGTGGTTAAAAAAAAACCTCACACTCAACGTCAACAAACAAAGGAATGATTGTGGAGCTTCAGAACAGCAGAGGGAGCAACCCCCATCCACACACGCAGTATGGAGAAGTGAAATTTTAAGATTCCTCGGCTGACACATCACGACAAACGAATTGCCACCCACACAACAGCGTTTGAGAAGCGCAGGCAGCGCCCTTCAACCTCAGAGCTTGAAAATTCGGCTGTCACCAAAAGCACTCACAAAACTTCACAGTGCACAATCGAGAGCCATCCTTCGCGTATCACCGCCTGGTACTGCAACTGCTCCGGCCCACAACCGTAAGGCTCCCAGAGGTAGTGAAGTCGCAGAACGCATCACACAGGGCAAAAACTAGCTGCCTCCAGGACCACCTACAACCACCCATGTCAACAGAAGCCATAAAGATCATCAAGGACAACAAACCAACCAAGCCACTGCCTGTTCACCCGCTACATCAGAACGAGGTCAGTACAGGTGCATCAAGAGCAGGACGAGGAGACTGAAAAAACATCTTACTATCCTCAACCATCAGACTGTTAACAGCCACCACTAACATTACCGCCGCAGCTCCAAACATTACTGACTTCAACTGCCAGAGCCACTAAAAATGGAATGATGCGAATATGTAAAAAGTACCACTAGCCACTTTAAACCAAGCCACCTTAATATAATGTTTACATGACCCTACATTACCCATCTCATATGTAATACTGTACTCTATATCATCCTGCATCTGCCATCTTTATTAATACAATCTGTACCATACCACTTGTAAAACTATGCCACTAGTTTACATACCCTACAGACTCATCTCATATGTATTATACCTACTCTATACCATCTACCATCTGCCAGCCTCGTACCACCACTCATTATATATCTTTATGTACATATTCTTATCCCTTACACTTGTGTTGTTATTAAGTAGATTGAATTGTTAGGTTAGATTACGTTGTTGTATTACTGCATGTCGAACTAGAAGACAACAATGCATTTCGTACACTCGCATAACAATCTCTAACCACTGGTATTTTACAATAAAATTTAATTTGATTTGATTTGCATTGATTTGATTTTTCTGGGTCAGAACAACAGATTTTTACCTTGTCGGTCAGGGATTCGATCTGTGCAACCTTGCGTTACTAGGTCCAACCACTCTAACTCACTAGGCTACCGGCCGCCTCACCTTAATGTGACTTGGTCCTTTGCCTCAGTTATGGCAACAGGGCCTCCACTCCTTTCATTCTGGTTAGAGCCAGTTTTTCTGTCTGTGAAGAGAGTGTACACGCGTTGACAAGATCTTCAGTTTCTTGGCAATTTCGCCATGAATAGCCTTCATTCTCAGAACAAGAATAACTGACGATTCAGAAGAAAGTCCTTTGTTTTCTTGCCATTTGAGCTGTAAATCGAACCCACAAAATAGCTGATGCTCCAATACTCAACTAGTCTAAAGAAGCGTCAGTTTTATGCTCTTTAATCAGCACAACAGTTTTCAGCTGTCTAACATAGATTGCAAAGGGTTTTCTAATGATCAATTAGCCTTTTAAAAGATAAACTGATTAGCTAACACAAACATGCCATCTGGAAACACAGGAGTATGTTCTGATAATGGACCTCTAGCCTATGTAGAATATAACCATTAAAAATCAAGCGCGTTTCCAGCTACAATAGTCATTACAACAGTTAACAATGTCTACACTGATTCTGATCAATTTATGTTATTTTAATGCGAACAAAAAATTTTGCTTTTCTTTCAAAAAACAAGACAATTTTCTAAGTGATCAAAAACTTTTGAACGATAGGTATGGTGTCCCAAACTTTTGAAACATAGTTGTACGTTTGTGTTGGTGTGTATGTGTGGTGTGAGACAGTCATGAGCCATTGCACCCACCTTTGATCTAATTTCCAGAGCCTCCGTATGCTGCAGTCTGATGCAGTGAAACCTCAGTTCCAGCATGAAAGTTTTTCAAGGGCTACACAGCCTTACCCACCCAGCCTTCCTATTCACCTCCCACCCACCACGACCGCATGCGTGATGACAAGAAATGGATCAATGACCACTTAAAGATTAAAGCAACTTTGACTGTTGCTTTTTTATTGAAACCGTGCAAATCGGAAATTTCATTTATTCTGCTTAATAAGGAGTACAATTCCAACCAAACCGTTTTACAGTGCCAGCTAAGGAATATTTCGCGTAGCTACGTTTATTTCTTCATTAAAACCAAACTCCAAACGTAGTAGCCATTTCCATGGACATTCAACCCTGCTATTTTTCTGCCTGCTAAATGGGACAAGTCATGCTATGTCTTCTAAAATCCTCTCCAAATGCCTATACTAGGATCACTGTTGAAACAATACACTGACTGAAGTATAAAGTGTCTGTCAGCATCTTCTGTCACCCCCTGCCTCTCATCTCAGCTCCCCTTCCCTTTAAGGAAAGAGTAAAGAAAAGAGACATGAGTACTGGAAATGATAACAGAGAAAAACAACAGATGACACTCTCAGAGCAATAACGAAGAACTTGCCTTGCCTTCGACTAATTGGTTTAAAACTGAAAGACACATTAAGAGCAGAAACACAGAGTCTTGACAGTGAGCAAACTCCCCATGTTGCTGCAGCATATTAAAATGCGTCCTTCCTCCGGCTTGTCTGCTGTGTGCTACGAGGCTTTTTGTGGAGATTAGAGAAAGACAAGCTATAAGATCTCCTCTCCTTTGGATAGCCCTATGACACACTGACTCTGCCTGTGTTGTTTAGTAGCAATAGTCATGACATGGTGTCTCCCACATGTCTTCTGGCTCAGTGACACACTTCTTTGTGTGGGTGTGTTGTGTGTGTGTGTGTGTGTGTGTGTGTGTTGTGTTGTTGTGGTGTTTTGTGTGTGTTGTTGTGTGGGTGTGTGATGTGTGTGTGTGTGGTGTTGTTGTTGGTTGTGTGTGGTGTGGTGTGTTGTGGTAGGTTCATGGGATAGATGCTTTGAGGATAATCGTTTTATTAAGGATCTGATGTTACTCCTGTGTGTATGAAGCATCACACTGCTAGGTTCCTCACGCAATTCTAGAATAACAAAGCTCTGTCGTGCAGGAGAAATTGCGTTTGCCTTATTGCACACAGGATGTCTCAGCGTGCTAGGAATTCATCTGTGAGAAGAGACTAGTAATTTTCTACTCTACTTTCAGACATAATTGATTATTTACAGCATTGGAATCATGCAGGGGTGTCTCCAAAATATAAGAAAGGTCACTTTCTTACCAGCATGGTATTTAACCATCTCCTGTCTCCATATTGTAAATATCTCTCTCCACAGGTAAAACAGTGTTTCATTACCCATTGTTATCGCTCTCTCTCTCTCTCTCGCTCTCTCTCTATATATAATGTATATACACTGCCTCATAAAAATAAAGAACACTTAAACAACACAATGTAACTCCAAGCAATCACACTTCTGCTGAAATCGAAACTTCACTAGGAGCAACATTGAAATGACAGTGAATGTCACAGTGCTGTTGTGCAGAATGGAATGGACAAAAGGAAATTATAGGCAATAGCAAGAGCGACCGGGGCCCAAAAAATGATGATTCTGCAGGTGGACCACAGACCACTTCTCAGTTCCTATGTTCCTGGTGATGTTTTGGGTCATCTTTGAATGCTGGGGCGTGCTTCCTCACTCATGTAGCATGAGACGGAGTCCTAACAAACCCACACCAAAGTGGCTCAGGTAGTGCAGTTCATCCAGGATGGCACATCAATGAGAGGCTGTGGCAAAAGGTTTGCTGCAGTCTGGTCAGCGTATGATCCAGAGCATGAAGCGCTACCAAGACAGGCCAGTACATCAGAGACGTCGGAGGAGCCGTAGGAGGCAAACAACCCAGCAGCCAGGACCGCACCTCCCCTTGTCAAGGAGTGCACTGCCAGGCGCCTGGCAAAATGACCTCCAGCAGCCCACAAATGTGCATGTGTCCTCCAAAACGGTCAGAAACAGACTCCAAGTGTGGTATGAGAGCCCGACGTCACAGTGAGGGGTTTGCTTACAAGCCCAACACCGTTGCAGGACGTTTGCATTTCCAGAGAACACCAAATTGGAAATTGCCAACTTGCGCCCGTGCTCTTCACAATGAATAGCAGGTTCACACTGAGCACATGACACATGTGACAGACGTGACAGGAGTCTGGAGACCCGTGAGAACGTTCTCTGCCTGCAACATGCCCCAGGCATGACGTTTGGTTTAAGGGTCATCATGTGTGGCGTGCATTCTTTGTGGCCGCACAGCCCCCCATGTGCTCGCAGAGTAGCCTGACTGCCATTAGGGTACCGAATGAGATTCCTCATACCCCTTTAACCATATGCTGACACTGCACATTTGCCTGCTGATGAGTCATTTTGCAGGCTCTGCAAGTGCACCTCCTTGCACAAGGCGGAGGGTAGAAAACGTTCCTGCTCTGGTTGTTGCCCTCCTACGGCCATCCTCCCGTCTCCTGCATGTACGCCTGTCTAAACCTTGGTAGCGCCTCCATGCTCTGACACTACGCTGAACAGGACACAGCAAACCTTTTTTTGCACACACTCCATTGATGTGCCATCCTGATAAACTGCACTAACCTGAGCCACTTGGTGGTTTTAGACTCCGTTCCTCATGCTACACTAATTGAGAGCACCGCCAGCATTCAAAAAGTGACCAAAGACATCAGCCAGGAACAGAACTGAGAATGTCTGTGTCAACCACCTGCAGAATCAGCTTCCTTTTTGGGGTCTTGCTATTGCCATAATCCACTTTTGTCTATTCCCATTTGCACAACAGCATTGACATTTATTGTCAATCAGTGTTGCTTCCTAAGTGACAGTTTATTTCACAGAAGTGTATTGACTTGAGTACATTGTGTGTTTAAGTGTCCCTTATTTGTGAGCGTGTATATATATATATAAATATTTATTATATACACTACCGTTTAAAGTTTGGGTCACTTAGAAAATGTCCTTGTTGAAAGAAAAGCAAAAAAATGCTCCATTAAAATAACACACACAATGTTATTGAAAACAGTGTAGACATTGTTAATGTTGTAAATTACTTTGTAGCTGGAAAACGCAGATAAGGGCGTATAGAGGGCCATTATAAGCAAACCAAATCACTCCTGTTTCCAAATGAGCATGTTGTCGTTAGCTAATCCAAGTTTATCATTTTAAAAGCTAATTATCATAGAAAAACCCCTTTTCAATTATGGTAGCACAGCTGAAAATGTGTGCTGATTAAAGAAGCAATAAAACTGGACCTTCTTTAGACTAGTTGAGTAATCTGGAGCTGTTCAGCATTGTTGTGGTTCGATTACAGCTCAAAAGGCCAGAAAAACAAAGAGCTTTCTTCTGAAAACTCGTAGTCTATTCTGTTCTAAGAAATGAAGGCTATTACATGCGAGAAATTGCGCAAGAACGGAAGATCTCGGACAATGCTGTGTACTACTCCTTCACAGAACAGCACCAAACTGCTCAAACCAGAATAGAAAGAGAAGTGAGGCCCGGGTGCACAACTGAGCAAGAGGACAATACATTAGTCCAGTAGCCTAGTGTTTAGAGCGTTGAGTACATTAGGTACATTGTAGATATCTAGTTTGAGAAACATACGCTCACAATCCCTCAACTGCAGCTTCATTAAATAGGACCCGCAAAAACACCAGTCTCAACGTCACAGTGAAGAAGCACTCCATTAAAATCCACAAGAAATGTGCTTTTCTCAAAAAACAAGGACATTCTAAGTGACCCCAAACTTTTTGAACGGTATGGATATCTTTCTCCTTTCAGTGTGCCTTCAATAATGTGATGATGTCCTTTTAGACCTCATTTCCGTTGCAACTCATTCAATCTATCCACACAGTTTATGACAACTATAACCAAGAATCTAGGCCAAAATCCATCGCCCCCGCTTCTTCTAGAGTGACACGTTTTAACATCTAACAGGGTTTCTTCTTCGTCTCTCCAGAGTGTACACGTTCAGCCTCTTTAACAGTATTTCCTGTCTCCCAGGCGTTTACACTTCAGCCGCTAAACAGGAGAGCTTCGCTCGCGTCCAGGAGGTGTACACGTTTCGGGCGGTCACTGTGGAAGCGTGAAACCGGGCCAGGGGGTGGACGGGCAACCGTCCCCCACGTCCTTGACGGTGAGCCCAACTTGTCACGGCCCTGGCGGCCAGCACGCCCGGCGCGACAGCCAGCCACCAAGAGGCCTGCAACCGGGAACCCAGGAGAAGTCCTGGGCCACGGGAAAAAAAGCCCTCCAAACAAGCTGCTGCGCCCCAGGCGTCGACGACAGCGTCGTCCTAACGTTCCGCGGAGTGGGGTGTGAGGGGGTTCTCCCCGGTAACCAACTGAGCTCAGTATTTGCCTCGATGGGCTCAGTAGGGTTTCTCTCCTAAACCACTGAGTTCTCAGTATTCCTCGATGCTCAGAACGGGTTCTTCCTCCGTTAACACTGTCTGATACTGTAACCAGGCTTGATCGAGGTGAGTGGATTTACTGTATTCAATCAAAGATGAATGGATTAATTAATGGATGGATGAATTAACAAATAAATGGATGAATTGATTAATTAATTAATGTATGGATGAACAAACAAATAAATGGGTAAATTAATTGCTGAATGAATGAATGAAGAGGACAGTATCTACACAAAGGGCCATTCTTTTCCTAGTAGTGGATAGCTGTTGACTTCTGGGGCTTTTTGAGAGCAGCTAGCCTCACTGTAAAACTGTAGGAGTCATGAAAAGCTGATTAAGAGTATTTATCCACTGGGTYCACACCGGTGGAATCAACGTTGTTCCCACATCATTTAAATGAAATGACGTTGATCCACTGTGGAATAGACGTTTAATTGACYTCTGTGTCGTGGGTAGAAACAAAAAAAAATTGCACTTCTGTTTATTGGAATTAATAGCAGAGTAAATTCATAAAAATACAAAATGTCTGTGAAGGTTAATTCAGAAAACTGTGTCTAATGTGGGCTTGTGAGCTCATAAACTAAATGTAAGTTTGTCCCTTTCACGAAAACCAATAGCAGCTCAGTCCCTYACACAACTCAGCAAACAAGATAATTACACTCAGGCAACCTGTGGGGCACCCCAAAATGTCAGAGCCTCTCTGTAATTACATGGGATATGCAACCCACCTCCGTCTCATCCAAACCAAAGCTCGATTCAAAACTGTTGTCCTCTGTACCCTCTCTGACACACATTCACTAAAGCCGTAATGCTCGCTAATGGTTTATTAAGATGCGCAAGTAAGACAATATTCCTATGTAGCACAACATTGGCAATCACTAAAGGGAATTAACATAGTCCAATGGAGTGTTTACCCTCCAATCCACTGCTGTGACTATTACCTTATCTAAAACAGCCATCTCCCTCCAATCCCCTGCTGATTTGACATTTATTGGCCCCTCCTCCGTACGCAAAACCCTTTGGAGTCAAGCTGATTGTTGTCCCCGATGTGGCCCAGAGCCACAGTGGATTGCTGGAGGGGAAACAAGGACCTTATTTAACATTTCAGCCCCCTACTGCTTCCGTCTCAATTACAGTCACTTCCTGATTTCAGCCCCCTACTGCTCCCGTCTCAATTACTGTCACTTCCTGATTTCAGCCCCCTACTTAGAATAGATACATTTCCGCCTCTGAAGTTGTTCAAGCCCCTGTAACTAAACTTCCATCTAAAATTACCTGTCAAAATTCCTGAAAATTA
>NC_036870.1:30009652-30025240 GCF_002910315.2 Salvelinus sp. IW2-2015
TAGCTTAGAGGCTTCATGTAACTCACATGTTACTAGGATAGTGCGAAGCTAACCCTTATATTTCAGCCCGAGCCACTGAGGCATATGACTCACCCGATGCTCATTTTTATAACTGTCTACATATGCCTGATTATCTCAGTACCGCCTGTCAGCTATCCGACTTGAGAGGCTCATGATACATGACTCGCCCTAACTCACAAGTCTCGTTAATTCTCGAGTCGTTGGCCCCTACGTACAACCATGTCACTAGTTATCGCTTTAAGCTCCGCGTCTGGACTCATATACTAAAACAAGTTACTGTTCGTAAATGTCCTAGGCTGTTTCCAGACAACCCCTAACCTTCTCCCATTCTCAATATCATCGTAGGTCACTTCTTGCAGCCCCCATACCCCTTGCCCCTGCTACCACGCACCATCACCCCATTCTCTACTGCCTAACACATTCCTTCATGTTCTTATCATCTGCTCACCATTACTCTGCGACTCATCAGCTTCACGCCTTCATCTCCTCTCCACCGTTGTGCCCTAGATCCTCTACTGTTCTCACTTCTCTCCCTGATCTTCATGCTCTATACCTCCTATCTCGTGCCATACATCTCTATTTACTCATAATTACTGTCACCAGTGTCACACTTATGTATTACCATCTGCCCTCCCCTACTGCCTCCATCTCATAGTTACCTTAGATGCTATCTCTGCTCTGTACTTCTTACCTCTTGTGCACGCTTGTGCACTATTCTCGCAAATCTCAAGCAGCCCCCTACTGCTCCCATCTCAATTACTGTCACTTCCTGATACCTCCCCTCCTACTGCTCCCATCTCAATTACTGTCACTTCCTGATTTCAGCACCTTACTACTTCCATCTGATTTACTGTCAATTGCAGTCACTACCTGATTTCAGCCCCCTACTGCTCCCATCTCAATTTCTGTAACTTCCTGAGTTCACCCCCCTACTGCTCCCATCTCAATTACTGTCACTTCCTGATTTCACTCCCCTACTGCTCCCATCACAATTACTGTCACTTCCTGATTGCAGCCACTACGAATCCCATCTCAATTACTYTCACTTCCTGATTTCAGCCCTCTACTGCTCTACTCCCAAAATCCCCAGGGGTACCAGAAATCACAGTTAGAATGTTACCAGAATTTTGTCACCCTACCAGTCTGTGTATTACAGTAAAACCATGATCCGACTCCATCCTTCTCTTTGCTCTATACAGGTACAAAAGCAAGCAAAAAACACCCTGTAGAGAAAGTAATTTAGCGTTCAAAGGAATGACACAGAGGTTGACGAATTTATGGCCAGGTTCATAGTGACCATGGAGCCGGCAGCTGTGCTCACTGTCAACGCAGGAGACACCGGCACACATGGTCAAAGGCCACCCTTGTACAGAGCACAGCCCAGCTGAGGCTCATAAAGAAACAGTCGCCTTTGTACGGGATCCTAAGGTTTTTTTTACTTAACAATGCGAGCAGAAACAATAACAATCGTATGGAAAGGAGAGTAGATTAAATTAGATGAGTTTATTAGTCACATGCACGGTGGGGAAGATGTCATAGCAGGATACAGTGAAATTCTTATGCTATGTACAAGGAGAGTAGAGATTGAAAAGGAGAGTAGAGATTGAAAAGGAGAGTAGAGATTGAAAAGGAGAGTAGAGATTGAAAAGGAGAGTGGAGATTGAAAAGGAGAGTAGAGATTGAAAAGGAGAGTAGAGATTGAAAAGGAGAGTGGAGATTGAAAAGGAGAGTAGAGATTGAAAAGGAYAGTAGAGATTGAAAAGGAGAGTGGAGATTGAAAAGGAGAGTGGAGATTGAAAAGGAGAGTAGAGATTGAAAAGGAGAGTAGAGATTGAAAAGGAGAGTGGAGATTGAAAAGGAGAGTAGAGATTGAAAAGGAGAGTAGAGATTGAAAAGGAGAGAGGAGATCGAAAAGGAGAGTAGAGATTTGAGCTGTTATGCTACACCTTTATTCAGTGCTAGTGTTACAGACAGGTTCCATGCTATATATATATATTTCCTTATAAAAGAAACAAAGAAATATCAAAGAAAAAAAGGGAAACACGCTCTGCCTGTAACTGGGTCCTCCGAACACCCGCGTGTGAGACAGGTGTGATTTGAGAGTGCACAGATTCCCTTGACACGAGCTTCTGCTCAAATGAGGCTGACAGCAGGCACAGCGGTAGAGAACAAGAGGCTCCATGTGAAGAAAATGAATGAGGYAATACATCACCCAACAACTGCACTCAACGTTTTTTTTCTCCCAATAATTACAGAGGCAAAGTCAGGACCAAACCCCGTGATGGAAATGTCCCCCTCCCAGGCAAGAGATCAACGCTGTACCCTTTCCTCCCTCGCGGTTGTCTGCGTTCGTTGGCAGGCTCTGATGGGTGATGATGAAGCATCTCTCTCTCTCACACAGACCATTGCTCTCRCCTTGAAGTACCCTGGCGTCAGATGCTACTAGACCTATAAAGAGCATTACCCTCTTTATGAAAGAAAGTCACAGGGAGGTACCAAGGGCAGTGGTTCAGAGGACCAGAGCCAAGGAAGGGGCACCGGACTGTAAATTGAGTAGGACTGGCATTTTAGAAAGCACACCGACCCACAGCAACCCTCCATACATCATCCTGGAAGTAATTCATCAACAACATAAACAGCATGAAGGGACTTGATGATACCACTGTTAGTTAATGGGTCCCTAATTGGAAAACCAACTGACTGTAATAAAAAGACAAGCCATTTACTGTAGGGGTAAATACAATAGGAAAGTTCCTAATGTGTCTATGGTCTGATAATTAACATGGTCAGTATGATTAACATGGTCAGTATAATTTTAACATGGTCAGTATAATTAACATGGTCAGTATAATTAACATGGTCAGTATGATTAACATGGTCAGTATGATTAACATGGTCAGTATAATTAACATGGTCAGTATAATTAACATGGTCAGTATAATTAACATGGTCAGTATGATTAACATGGTCAGTATAATTAACATGGTCAGTATAATTAACATGGTCAGTATAATTAACATGGTCAGTATAATTAACATGGTCAGTATAATTAACATGGTCAGTAAAAATGTACATGGAATGTATAATGAGCATAGTCACAGTGCCCAAAGAAAAACTGATTGTAGCTTTAATGACCTACATGACCAAAAGGGAGAATGGAAAGCGCAGATGTGATTTGAAGCTAAAACTTCAGCAGATGTTCATTGAACAAAACAATGTGAAATGTGACTTCATTATATGCTCTGAATAACAGTAGGGTTGAAGAAAATCAGGCTGGATGAAGCCCTCGACCAGCCTGAGTAAGATTCTCATGAAGACAGTCAGACGTCTAGACCAGAGAGACAGTGTTATTTATAGGTTTATGCCCGAGTCGTTTAGAGAGGTATGAACCTTTGACCAAACAGTCTCCAGCACCAACTGTCAAACTCTCCACACAACACCTCCCTACAGTATGTGTGAGGTCAGCCCACGACAAAGAAATAGTTCACTGGTGTCTCACAATCTACCAAACTGACCACATGCAGTTGCTGGTATAACTCCACTGTGGATGTCCACTCACATGACATAATATCCTGGTTGCACTGTACGGTTAGTCATTAGATGACTCATCGTACAAAAGCTCTGAGATGGTGAATTCTAGAGAAATCCATTGAATATTAGAGAATAATCAGACTGTAATCTTATAGAATTCGAGAGAATCCTTAAGTATTCTTAAGAATCCTTGAGAATGTATAAAGAATCCTAGAGAACTCAAAGTCTTCTGAAATACACCAGCTATAGTACATAGACTCGTGTAAAGTACATCCTCGTTATGAACAGACCTGATAAAATATCCACAATAACCTTGCGTTTTCAGATAATAATTTGTTGAGATGGTCTATTACATTGTAACTACTATAGATCCGTCCACTAGACAACCTCGTGTGCCTCTCCATCACTGCCTCAAGGGGACAATGTCAAAAGCAGAAGAGTGATTTCCCAGAAGAGACATTGACCGAGAGTGATCAACGATGATTCATGTTGACTAAGTGCAAAGTAATGCCCTCCCAAATGGACACCAGGTTAGTAATCTGCAGTCTCTTTTCATGGTCAATCAGGGCCTGTATTCACAAAGCTTCTAAGAGTAGAAGTCCTGGCCTGGCAACAGTATTCCTTTTTAAATCATAACGAATAGAATTACATGGACAGGGTAAGACCTGATCCTAGATCAGTAATCCTACTTGGAGAGGCTTTATGAATACAGGTCCTGCTCTAATTTACAGACAGATACCATTGTAGCAAACATCCAGTAATATACAAGTATTGATTTGGCTCTCTATCCTGTCAAAAGTATTACTTAATAATAGGTGAGTTCATAATTAAGTGGCGTTTTGTGTCCTGCTACAAGATTTGAAATCCATATATCTGGTCCCTTGAAATACGGTACAGCATGAGGTACTTATTTTTGTCCATAATATCAAGATGAAAAAGATACAGCTAYAAAGAAAATGGTCATTGCTGTGAAGCAATCTTCCACACTGTGAAGATTGTGCAACATCTCTTGAGGCTCACTGTGCAATGTACCAACCATTAATCAGTTGATACGCCATGTTTACAATAGGCTATTCTGCAGGCATGCTAAAATGCTTGTATACGCTCCTGGTGCAAACACCTAACACCACCTACTCACGTTGGGGCCAACAGACACACACACACACACATGGACACACGCAACAACCACCACACACAACCCCGACACACACACACACCACACAACACCCACAACAAACCCACCACACACACACACACACACACACACACACAACACACACACACACACCCACCACACACACCACACACACACAACACACACAACACACGGATACAGAAACACAACACACAGAGCAACACGGCCGACACACATATACACCCACATCACGCACCACATACCACACATACACAAACGTGCACACCAGACACAGACACACAGCACACAGATAGACACCCACAACACACATACCAGCCACCATCACGCACACACGGGCACATGCGCCACACACACGATATCGGATACACGCAACACGCACCGCACACGCATACAGAAATGAAACACATGAACATGAGAACATAGACATAGACATAGACACAGACAGCACACACACACATCACACACAAACGCACACATACAACACACCACAAACGAGCACATTTAGTTTGCACACAACCACCTACACACACGCACACACCCGGTACCACAACACACACACACACAGTCACACACAACCACAGGCACACGGGAATACACGTTTCTTCCCAATGTCACAGCACTGTGGGATATCTAAGTGAATGCAGACTGGGGACTGTAACGACTGCACTCTGCACCTGCTTGTGCCATGACAACAAACTGGGCTCTTTCATGTGCAGGGAGAGCAGTCAGCACAATGGGATGTTTTACAAAGACATAAAGCGAGTGTGTGCGCGTGTGTGTGTAACACAGTACTAATCACAGGCATAATCCTGCTCTGTTTTATTAATCAACCCTTCTAGGTTCCACCTGGTGACCTCATAATATACTATATATTGAACACGACCATGTCTTGTCTATTAGCTAGCCTGTGTGAGTCCAACCATGCTAATAGACACAGATATTAACACTGTGGGACAATGGGGTCTGGCTGGGCACGGCTGGGAGAATGTATCTCATTCTATGGCTCAGACTTCATGGAAAGCTAAGTGATTTAATCCAATGTAGAATGGAACTGCTGTACTACATGGACAGCTAGGGACAAGTAGACTAACTGTGTGGGTACACATACTAGTCTGTGATAGGCTATTACAGCTATTACAGCGTACGCAGTAGTGATATAATGACATATATTCAAAGGTAAACCCTTATACCTTGATGAAGACAGCTTGTCTGTCGAAACGTTGGTTAATAGGTTATTGGATTATTGCATCTGAGCTCCTAGAGTGTGAGGGTCTCCTTTTCTGTTTCAAGTGTTCTACACAGCTAGCCAGCACCTCTCCTAAACAGGTGTTCTACTCAGCTAGCCAGCAGCTCTCCTAAACAGGTGTTCTACTCAGCTAGCCAGCACCTCGCCTAAACAGGTGTTCTACTCAGCTAGCCAGCACCTCACCTAAACAGGTGTTATACTCCGCTAGCCAGCACCTCGCCTAAACAGGTGTTCTACTGGGCTGCACTAGCCAGCAACTCTCCGTAAGATCAGGTGTTCTACTCCGTAGCCAGCACCTTTCCTAAAACAGGTGTTTCTGGACTCCGCTACGCAGCACCTCGCTATAACAGGTGTTCTACTCCGCTAGCCATGCGACCGTCTCTAAACAGTGTTCGTAACTCTGTAAGCCAGCCCCTCTCCTCAACAGGTGTTCTACTCTGCTAGCCAGCACCGTCTCCTAAACAGGTTGTTCTACTCTACCAGATTCAGTTCTCTGGCTAGCCGTGCACTCTCCTTAACAGGGTGTTTTACTCAGCGTTTTAGCCGCACTCTTACTAAACGGGTGTTCTACTCTGTTAGCCAGCACTTCTACCAGTGTGTTCTACTTGCTGGCGACTCTCAAAGGTTGTCTATGCGTGTCCGCACTCTCATAAACAGGTGTTTCTACTCTGTAGCCAGCATCTGCCTAAACAGGTTTGTTCTACTAAGCTAGCAGGCACCTCTCTAAACAGGTGTTCTAACCTCGCTAGCCATCCACGCACTCGCCTCCAACAAGGTGTTCTACGCAGCTAGCCAAGCACCTCACCTGAACAGGTTGTTTTCTACTCGCTAGCCAGCACCTTCTCCTAAACAGGGGTGTTTAACTCAGTCAGCCGCGTTCTCCTAAACAGGTGTTCTACTCGCTAGCCAGCACTCTCGCTAAACAGGTGTTCTACTGCTAGCCAAGCACCTCACCTAAACAGGTGTTCTACGGCTCCGCTAGCCAGCACCTCGCCTAAACAGGTGTTCTACTCAGCTAGCCAGCACCTACTCTAAACAGTGTTCTACTCTGCGCTAGCCAGCACCTGCTCCTAACAGGTGTTCTACTCAGCTAGCCGGCCCTCTCCTAAAAGGTGTTCTACTCAGCTAGCCAGCCTCTCCTAAACAGGTGTTCTACTCGTTGCCAGCAACCTCTCTAAACAGGTGTTCTACTCGTAGCCAGCACTCTCCTAAAACAGGTGTTCTACTCTGCTAGCCAGCACCTCTCCTAAACAGGTGTTCTACTCGCTAGCCAGGCACCTTCCTCCTAAACAGGTGTTTCTACTCAGCTAGCCAGCACTCTCCTAAACAGGTGTTCTACTCGTTAGCCAGCACCATCTCCTAAACAGGTGTTCTACTCGCTAGCCAGCACCTCTCCTAACAGGTGTTCTACTCTGTTAGCCAGCACCTCTCCTAAACAGGTGGTTTCTACTCTCTAGCCAGCACCTCTCTAAACAGGTGTTTCTGCTAGCTAGCCAGCACCCTCCTAAACAGGTGTCTACTCTGCTAGCCAGCACTCTCCTAACAGTGTTCTAACTCTGCTAGCCAGCACTTCCTAAAAGGTGTTCTACTCTGCTAGCCAGCACCTCTCCTAAACGGTGTTCTACTCTAGCTAGCCAGCACCCTCCTAAACAGTGTGTTCTACTCAGCTAGCCACAACTCACTCACCGATCTTAAACAGGTATTCTACTGGGCTAGCCATGCACCTCTCTAAACAGGTTTTATCCTGCTAGTCAGACTCTTCCTAAACAGGTGTTGTACTCTGCTAGCCAGCACCTCTCGTAAACGGTGGTATACTAGCTCTAGCCAGGCACCTCGCCTAAACAAGTGTGCTTGTCTGTTAGCGTTCGACGTTGTCCTCTGGAGATGTGTTACGTAACGACGTTGTCCTCTGAGATTGTGTTAGTAACGACGTGTGTCCTCTGGATGATGTGTTACGGTAACGACGGTGTCTCTGGGCGATGTGTTGTAGGTAACGACGGTTGGTCCTCTTTGGAGATGTGTTAGCGGTAAGAGTTCTCTGGAGATGTGTTACGGTAACGACGTTGTCCTCTGGAGATGGTTAGGTAACGACGTGTCCTCTGGAGATGTTTACGGTAACGACGTTGTCCTCTGGAGATGTGTTACGGTAACGACGGTGTCCTCTGGAGTGTGTTACGGTAACGACGGTTGTCCTCTGGAGATGTTTAGCGGTAACGTCGTTGTCCTCTGGAGATGTGTTACGGTAACGACGTTGTCCTCTGGATATGTGTTACGGTAACGACGGTTGTCCTCTGGAGATGTGTTACGGTAACGAACGGTGTCCTCTGGAATGTGTTACGGTAACGACGGTGTCTTCTGGAGATGTGTTACGTAAGACGTTGTCCTCTGGAGATGTGTTATGGTAAACGACGTGTCCTCTGGAATGTGTTACGGTAACGCGTGTCCTCGAAGATGTGTTCGTACGAGGTGTCCTCTGGAGATGTGTTAGGTAACGACGGTGTCCTCTGGAGATGTGTTACGGAGCCTTGGCAGTTTCTGACTGTCATACTACATGCTGTTTACAGAGGCCTTGGGGTGACCAGGATGCAAAGTGCGCAGTAGCATATTAATCAGACTTCGAGCAAAGAACACTGAGTGGGTATCAACAGTGAAAATGTCTTACTGATCTGAAAAGAGATGATGACGAGACGACCATACAGCCTATATGACTGCTGTTGTGTGCCTACGAGGGATGGGCATCGGGTGTCAATAGCATTAGATCAAGAAAGTGGTATAGGCTATGCAAATTGAACTGCGGCAGGTAATGTTGACATGCAGAGGTCGACACCAGATGTAGGCTACCCCAGGGCCGGCTCCAGGCGGCCCTTGATCCCAAGTATTTTTATTATTTTATTTTTAACTCAGTCGTGCTTTTGAGAATAGTAGAATACCAAATTACCGACAGGGCATGAAGGTTACAGGGCATGAAGGTTACGTGCCCAGGGGCCCAGACCTCCGGGGGGCCCCCACTGATATCATTAGACACTCTCACTAAAATATCAATGGCATAATTCATGGCAAAATGTGTAGAATTTCACGCTGGCATTTCTTGTCATGAATCTTGCCCTAAAGGCAGCTCTGCAGACTGGCAACTAACTGGCACAGCCACAAAGTCATAAAATCTGATTTTAAACCTTAACCCTAACCTTAACCACACTGCCAATCCTAATGCCTAACTCTAACCTTAAATTTAGACCAAAAATATATTTTTGTGTTCATACATTTTTAAGATTTAGCCAATTTGGACTTTGCAGCTGGCCCATCTAGCAGAAATCGTTCAGTTCTGCCCACAAGCCAAGATTCATGATAATAAACGTCAACCTGCTTGAATTTCAGGAAATTTTATTTATATCTGCAAAAATGTCTCTCCACCCGATGGCAAAATGTGTAGAATTGAAACCAAATATTGCATAGGGCCACAAAAAGGCTAGATTTTGATGCAATTATACACATTTTGCCATCGAGACATTTTTGCGGGCAGAGCTGAGCGATTTCCGCTAGATGGGTCCAAGTCCAAATTGGCTAAATCTTTAAAAAATGGGCTACCCCCCTAAGTACCATATTCAGGGTCCACTCTAAATCAGTGTAACCAATACCGCTTATACCAACACATGCAGCAAACACAGTATTGTCCAAATCACTTCTAAGAACTTGAATCTTCAATGTATTGTCTCAGCGTGATTCGAGACATAAAACCTTCACAAATAATAGAGCCCTAAAACCGTTTTCAACATTGTACTATAAGAAACCCTGAATATTACAATGGGTTTCAAATAATCATTCCAATGGTTTGCCAATTACTGATGTATCTGCGTGCTGTGTTTGGTGCCGACCCACTGGGCACAGACGTCAATTTAACTTCTATTCCACGTTGGTTCAACCTAATTTCTTTGAAATGACGTGAAAACAACGTTGATTCAACCAGTGTGTGCCAATCTGGAGCGCAACAGTTAAATCACAGCCCACCAAAGCCTACAGTCTATTGGCTGAGGGAAGGCTTGTCTATCAGTTTAGGCAAAGGTATATCAAAAAGGGTGTTGTGAGGTTTTAAGTCAAGACATGGTTTTGTTTGGAGTTCTAGGCGTAACACTCGCCCACAATGATGTAACCTTTGTGGAAGAGGAAAAGTCTTGTAGATTAAATATATGCCCATTTCCATCCCTATATGTTCCTTTGGGCTATATATTCTCTCCTCCAAACCCGAGGTAATCAGATAGATGAGGAATATGTCTGTAACCTTCTCTGTAGTCTCCTACATTGTAACTAACGCGCCTTAAACGAWTTTATAAACAGAGGCGCTTGCACCTTCCATCATTTACCATTCTCCTTTTTTAAAACAAATATACTTTCAGTATAACGATTTACAGAAATCGTATTTTTAATAAAATAGGTGGATGACGAGTTTGAAATGGGTCTACGGTAACCGAGAAAAGATGCATATAGAGGTGCGTAATCTCCCCTGAACAATCCACCGGTTAATAGGCATAGGCAACTCACGTATTCGCTTGAGCATACGGCAAGAATATTTATTGAGCTCTCGCTCAATGCCTGCATTGAACSGGKAGCCTGGCAAGTAAATGCGTCCCCTTAGCTCTGGCCTATTTTATACCTTTTTACTGCACAGCCGAATCRTCCCGTACAAAAAGACACCACCCTCCAAAAAATGTTTTAAAAAGTATTAAGACATAATTACTGCATAAGACATCAAAGGATTGTTCCTTACCTCGCGCACACGTGACCATCATAAAAAATACGAGATTCCAAAATATAACTCCAGTTTTAATCCTCATTTTTTTAGCTTGGAAAAAGTCCACTGGGCCACATTTAATACATCCRCTCTTGAAAAGCTTTAAGAAGTCCATCGACCTGATTCGATATCCCTCTATGTCATCTGTTATCATGTTATTCTCTTCTCAATCTCCTCCGTTTCTGAGCCGGTAGCAGTGTGTCTTCCGTGGTGGCTGGTGCGCGGTCACAGATCGAAGTGAACGGCGTTGCTGGGATGCCACAGCAACCTTGACGAGGACTCAACCATCTCACCAACAGGGGCAAAACTCTCAGCTCGATTCCTCGCGAGCTGGTAGGTTGTTTAAACTGAAGTTTTTTATCTAGTGTTTTCTGTCAAAATATCTCACCACATGAGCAGAGATAGTGACATAGCCATCAAATAAAAACAATCCTGAACCACACTAGTCAAGTGCATTCCCACGGAAATACGCTGAACGAAAATATAAACGCAACATGTAAAGTGCTGGTCCCATGTTTCATGAGCAGAAATAAAAGATCCCTGACATTTTCCATACTGCGCAAAAATATTATTCATCTCAAATYMTGTGCACAACTTTATTTATGTCCCTGTTAGTGAGCATTGTATCCTTTGTCAATATAATCCATACACCTGACATGTGGCATATCAAGAAACTGATTAAACAGCATGATCATTACACAGGTGCACCTTGTGCTGGGAACAATAAAAGGTGCTGAGGAGTATTTCTGTCTGTAATAAAGCCCTTTTGTAGGGGAAAACTCATTCTGATTGGCTTGGKCTGGCTCCCAAGTGGGTGGGCCTATGCCCTCCCAGGCCCATCTATTGCAGTGCCCCTGTGAAATCCATAGATTAGGGCCTTATGCATTTATTTCAATTGACTGATTTCCTTATATGAACTGTAATGCAGAAAAATCTTTAAAATGGTTGCATGTTGGGTTTATATTTTTGCTCAGTGTAAATACATATATCAGATCTTCTCAGTGCCGATTCTAGGCTATGGTAGGCTAATCTTTAACCAATAAAAAAAATATATATTTTCTTTAACAAAATCCTAAATCGAATGTATAGTTGTTGTTGCCATGTAGATGTACGTGTTGACAACACTTTTAATGAGAAAATGACACCAAACTTAATAATAAGTGAGTTCCGTTTGGTAAAGGAATGATGATTCAAGAAAATCTCRCCTTTCCATTGTAATGGTGGCATTCGTAGTTGAATTGTAATGGATGAATTGATGTAACCTATGTCTACTTTAACTAATTGCAGTTATTTAATCGTAATTTCGTGAAATTACCCTGGCATAAGCCATCCTCTCAAATACTGTTGACACCATTCCGATGTAAACCAGCTGCATAATTCTACCGCATTTGAATCAGAAGATACATTGCATCTGCCCGGATTCAATTTCCCTTTTCAACTCTAAAGTTGAGTTATTTCCAGGACTAAGTAGCAGTATAGAAGGCCACTCCTGCCATCTACAGGCGATGTGCCCCGTCAAATTCCCTCCTCAATGACAACACTGAATCGCTCTCTCTCTTTTCGCTCCGTTCTGTCTCTTTCTCGTTCTCCCTCCCTCCCTCACACACACACACACAGACACACACACACGGCCTACGTCTTTTTAAGTTCCGACAATTTGAATATGTGTGCTATCTAGCCACTATGTGTCTGTGTTTTCACATCCAACACGCTTTACCATCTACTGTTCATTACTGGATCTTTAATGTACAAATTATACATAAACCAAAAACACATTTTGGTGTCTATTTTGCCATTATTGCGCACTATAGGCGTGTGTCTTTTRGTGTGTGTGTCTTTTTGAATCGCCCTGCATAATTACGAAGGGCTCGTGAAGTCAAACGCTTGAAGGCGCGAGGCTCTTGGAACTCTCCAAGGTGCTGAAGTCTGCATTCTAGAAATCAGTATTTCGAGCGTTTTGTTTCAGTCTTCGTGTCGCAGATAGACGTTGACTTCACACTTGCATTTTAATTAACCCAAAGCCACATGACMTACATAGCGTTGGGCTCCCGAGTGGCGCAGCGGTCTAAGGCACTGCGCATCAGTGCTGAGAGGCGTCACTACAGACCCAGGTTCGATTCCAGYCTCTAGCACAACCGGCTGGGATTGGGAGTCCCGTAGGGTGGCGCACAATTGACTTGCCTAGTTATAAATAAACAAAAGAAGGAGCATRCCAGGTTTCTGCAGACAGGCTTGCTTCATCCTACAGACTAGGGCTACTTGTGTTGAGATGTATGTTCATGCCCACCCAAAATTCATAATGCACATTTTTCAAGGTCCATGCACACACATCTTGGAAATAAGCATTTTGTATTTTTTGGGGGGGGTGGCAAGAATTGTATGACCAGACCCATCTGCAAGAAACGGATTCACCTGAGAGAGGGTGCCATAATAGAATCAAATCCGTTACATGAGAGCAGTGGCGATTTTATCATGTAAATCTTGGAGGGGAAAATAAAACTACAGCTACAGTATACATATCTCCCTGACATATTACATCATTTATGCAGCAGCATACAATACATTTTTGGATCACTTGAACAGGAYGATGAGGTGGCGGACCTTTGTGGGCAAATTTTGTCATCAAACTTTGTCATCAAAGTCTGGCATTCTAGGGCCTCCCGGGTGGCGCAGTGGTCTAGGGCACTGCATGGCAGCGCTAGCTGTGCCACCAGAGACTCTGGGTTCGCACCCAGGCTCTGTCGCAGCCGACCGGGAGGTCCGTGGGCCTAGCACAATTGGCCTAGCATCGTCCGGGTTAGGGAGGGTTTGGCCGGTAAGGATATCCTTGTCTCATCGTGCACCAGCGACTCCTGTGGCGGGCCGTGCGCAGTGTGCGCTAACCAAGGTAGGCAGGAGCATGGTGTTTCCTCCGACACATTGGTGCGGCTTGGTTGGGTTGTGTTTCGGAGGACGCATGGCTTTCGACCTTCGTCTCTCCCGAGCCCGAACAGGAGTTGTAGCGATGAGACAAGATAGTAATTACTAACAATTGGATACCARGAAATTGGGGAGAAAAGGGGTTAAAAAATAAAAATAAAAATAAAAGGTCTGGCATTCTCAGGATGTATGGTGCTTTTAAAACAACGGGGGGGGAAGGGAGAATCACTCACTAAAGTCAGATTTTGCAGTTCCGAGTTAACAGTTGTWTTGAGCGCCACAGCCCGGTACGTTCTGAGCACCCAGCCAGGACGGGTTGTGCCGGCTCAGCGCTCCTAGTCTCCAGTACGCATCCTCGGTCCAGGATTTCCTTCGCCGGCTCTACGCACTGTATCGCCAGTGCGCCTTCACAGCCCAGTGCGTCATGTGCCAGCGCCCCGCACTTGCCGGGCTAAAGTGAGCATCCAGCCAGGACGCGTTGTGCCAGCTCTAAGCTCCAGACCTCCAGTGCATCTCCACGGTCCAGTATATCCTGCGCTGGCTCTACGCACTGTGTCCCCAGCGCGCCTTCACAGTACAGTACATCCTGTGCCTCCTCCCCGCATTCACCCTGAGGTGCGTGTCACCAGCCGGTGCCACCTGTACCGGCCCCATYCATCAGGCCTCCAGTGCGCCTCCCCACTCCAGAGCTTCCGACGACAGTTCCCAGTCCAGAGCTTCCGGCGACAGTTCCCAGTCCAGAGCTTCCGGCGACAGTTCCCAGTCCAGAGCTTCGCGTTCCGGGCGAAGTTTCCAGTACAGAAGCTTCCGGCGACAGTTCCCAGTCAGAGCTTCCGGCGACAGTTTCCAGTCCAGAGCTTCCGGCGACAGTTCCAGTCCAGAGCTTCCCACGACAGCTCCAGTCCAGAGCTTCGGCGACAGTTTCCCAGTCCAGAGCTTCCGGCGACAGTTCCAGTCCAGAGCTCCGGCGACAGTTTCCAGTCCAGAGCTTCCGGCGACAGTTTCCGCAGTTCCAGAGCTTCCGGCTACATTTCACAGTCCGGAACCTCCTGAGACGGTCCGCAGTCCGGAACCTCCTGAGACGGTCCGCAGTCCGGAGCCGGTTCGCTATAGAGTCAGGTTTTGCTGCCAGAGTCCGCACCTTTGGGGGGGGGGGGGGGTACACGCCCTGACCTTAGAGATCCTTTTTATTCTCTATTTTGGTTAGGTCAGGGTGTGACTAGGGTGGGCAATCTATGTGTTCTATTTCTTTGTTGGCCAGGTATGGTTCRCAATCAGAGGCAGCTGTCTATCGTTGTCTCTGATTGGGGATCATACTTAGGCAGCCTGTTTTCCACCTTAGTTTGTGGGGATCTTGATTTTGTTAGTTGCTGTATAGCCTGCAGAACTTTACGTTCGTTTTGTTTTTTGGTGTTCATTTMAAATAAAAGTAAGATGTTCGCCTACTACGCTGCACCTTGGTCTAATTCATCTCTAAACGAATGTAACAGTTGAATTTTCAATTTACAACTTGTTGTGTAATATTTATGTCCGATGGCTGCTGACCACCGATACGTCTTATCTATACTTTCTCTTCATTATTTCTCTTCATATGACAAGGATTAAAAATGATCTGCCCGTAGATTGTCGACTTGYTTCATGATGATGGCTGCTAGCTAAGATTTTGAAAGTGTGATGTTGACATGATCAGTCCAATCAAAGCTACTGTAGATATAACGTGATTTGACTTAATTTTACCTGRATTTTGGAGCTGRCTTASTCAAGAAAACAAAAAAGAGACCATGTTTGTATGCAGCATTATTATCTCAATGACATATACTTTGACATTGTTTCCACTGATATGTGACATGTATTTATGCCAAAATGACGTGCAAAAAAAATGTGAGGCTCAAAATGACAGGTCACCACTGCCTGGAGAGGAGGGTGCCG
>NC_036870.1:30030534-30034087 GCF_002910315.2 Salvelinus sp. IW2-2015
GTAGGTCAGGGCGTGACTGGGGGGTTAGTCTAGTTTCTATTTTCTATGTGGGGTTCTAGGTTGTTTTTTCTATGTTGGGGTTTTGGTATGATTCCAAATTAGAGGCAGCTGGCTATCGTTGTCTCTAATTGGAGATCATACTTAAGTAGCATTTTTTCCACCTGTGGGTTATGGGATATTGTTTTGTTTTGAGTTAGTGTTGTTGTCACGGTTCGTTGTTTGTTAGTTTATTGTTTATTGTTTTGTCTTTGGCTAAAGTTTCACTTCTTTATTAAACATGTGGAACTCTACGCACGCTGCACCTTGGTCCATTAATTCTACAAACAATCGCGACAGTATCTGCCCAGAAATATTCTTAATTTACAAGGGAGATCTCTGCTGGGAAACCCAGCCTCCCATCTTCGACCAATCTATCGAAGTGCAGCTCAGAGTAAATATATTTCTTGCATTTTCCTTTTCCGAATGTGCGGTTATTTAGAATGCATAAGATTCTGTATTTACGATAGCATAGCTTCATAAGGTCCGATAGAGAGCCAATCCTTTTGTTCCTCAGTCTTCCCGCTCTTTCTTTTAAACCCAACCCCCTTTCTTTGTGTAATCAGCCGTCCTTTCGGTTTCGTCCGCTAGGAACGTTTTCTTTTATGACATAATTAGTAATCGATGTATGATCAATCCTGTATATATGTAATTCTGTGTGATTATCTAGGTATTTAGTAAATATATAATTAAACCAAATTTTGTATTGCTGATTAAACTCGTTAGCCAGGGTTCATGAAGATAACCAATCATTTTACGACCTTCAGATGAGACTGAATAAGGTGCTGATTAATAATTGACTGCTGTCTTAAAGAGTTTATTCGGAAGACAACAGCTCTATAAACATTCTTCTGTGGTGCCCCAACTTCCTAGTTAATTACATTTACATGATTAGTTTAATCAGGTAATGTTAATTACAGAGAATTGATTTGATAAAAGAGCATGTCATATATAATTTAATCCATAGTAGACACAACATCATGACGCCCCGTGTCAGGAATCTAAAATAGGATGACGCTTTCATTTTGATTCAGCCTATATGAAATTGAAAATCAGATTACACAATACACCCAGTTTATTATACACATTATTGGAGTTGTAGACAGGAAGTGTTGAGCTGTGTGTGTGTCTGTTTTGGAGGCTGCCTCTGTGTTGTTCTCTGACGTAGCCAGTGGGTAGAGTTTGCTATACATTTCTAGTACTAGGACACGATCCAGCTACTTATAGAAATTTGAGAAATAGAGCGTTTGGCAAAACATAGTGCTATATCTGCCTCCCGTGTTTCAGAACCAGGTAGACTCGGTCATTATTAATTCCTCTATCTAGGACACAGGGCCAGCCGACTGAAATTTGAGAAGATATTAGCTTGACCAGCGATAATTATCTCTCTGTCCCTCACGTTCTCAGTATCATGAGTAGACCAACGGTGTATGCCTTTGTTTACCGTGCTTTCCAGCAAAACATTGAGTAAAACCGTTATCTGGCTGAAGGGGACCCTATTGTGTGCTTGGAATGAGACTTTGGTACAAATAGTATTAGCTTAGCACTAGATGCTAAAGCTAACAAAGGGAAAGCAGCCATTTTGTTTTTCCTGTGTCGCGTTGAAATTCCTCAGCCTTGCGTGACGGAAGTCCCACCTTTGTACTTCCGTTTGATTTCAGCGTGTGCTATCAATGACCTCTGGTGAAGAATTCAAATGTGCTTGTGCAAAGCTCAGTACAAACTACCCAGTACTGAAGGGAGTTCCACCTCCAGCAGGAATCCCATGTGGCTTCGGCCTTAGCGAGAAGTGAACCTAGTGGTGAATGTACCCTAACATTTAAACTACTNTACAAATAGTATTAGCTTAGCACTAGATGCTAAAGCTAACAAAGGGAAAGCAGCCATTTTGTTTTTCCTGTGTCGCGTTGAAATTCCTCAGCCTTGCGTGACGGAAGTCCCACCTTTGTACTTCCGTTTGATTTCAGCGTGTGCTATCAYTGACCTCTGGTGAAGAATTCAAATTTGCTTGTGCAAAGCTCAGTACAAACTACCCAGTACTGAAGGGAGTTCCACCGCCAGCAGGAATCCCATGTGGCTTCGGCCTTAGCGAGAAGTGAACCTAGTGGTGAATGTACCCTAACATTTAAACTARTGTTTACACTTACGATAATCCAGACAATCTCCATTGATTGGATATCATCGTCTCATTAAATTTTATAAGTTAAATTGTCGAACATACCTTAAGGTTCTTCCAATCAAATGAGACACTTTTAAACTTCCCATATTAACCTAGATGAACCAACTTCTCAGGTTAAATAAAGTTTAATTCCCAGATAGCCTATCCAGGTATGATTAATCATTATCACTGATTAATCAATAAAATCTTATTTTGCAAATTCATTCACGTCCAACTCCCACATTACTGGTACAGTACTGATGGTTCGTTAACATCTATAAATAGATTAAACTCTTTGGAGCTTCAAACGAATTCCAAACCCAAACTTTAAAAAAAAAATAGGAGCATTTTTCCTTAAAATTTTTCAAATATTGTGCAAGCTATCAGAGGGGGTGGTCACCACTCCTCTGCTAATTAGTGAACCTCCACCCATAAAAGGATTGATCTCGGACCTCAGCAGCGATACCAACCCTAATTATGCCCTTAGCGAAAAAAAACTGCCAAAATTGCGAACAACGCTCTCCAAAATCAACCAATCGAACACAGGTTTTATAACAGTTTTCTCCACTTTAACCCTTATGTATCTCCATCAAAGATTGGCATCGGTCCAATACCACAGTGCACAGCTGAAGCACGTGRAAGACATGGCTAACATGAGCGGACAGGTGGAGAGAACCGTGCAACTATTGACAAAAGCAGGAAAGCATGTCATATATCATTTAATCTATAGTAAAGACATGCCACCAGCAAGATGTTATAGTTTAGGTTCATGTTTATGCTGCTATGTTTATAGCCCTGTTTATAGCTGTGTTATAATAGTGTAATTCTATTGCTATTCGTTCATGTGTATATGTATTATAACGCTTTACTAATACTGTTAACATGTGTGCATGTCTTTGCCTTATAGAACCACATCAAGTAGGATTCCAGATACCATTGTAAATACCTGAAGTGTGTGCCTAATGTCTGGTGGTGATCCTGAATGGAGAAGCATCCACCTTGTTCTTACCGGACATCCTTTAGGGGCTCAGAAGCCAACCACTCAGASGAGATCCAGCTAGCAGTTTTTACAATAGTTAACACACTATGATAGGCCTAGATTTTATTTTTACAACAGTTAACACACTACGACAGGCCTGGATTTTATTTTTACAACAGTTAACACACTACGACAGGCCTGGATGTTGTTTTACAAGTTAAGACACTACGACAGGCCTGCATGTTGTTTTTACAATAGTTAACACACTACGACAGGCCTGCATGTTATTTTTACAATAGTTAACACACTACGACAGGCCTGCAAGTTGTTTTTACAATAGTTAACACACTACGAAAGGCCTGCATGTTGTTTTTACAATA
>NC_036870.1:30040333-30047182 GCF_002910315.2 Salvelinus sp. IW2-2015
GTAAAAACCAACACTGTCAGGCCTGTCGTATGTTGTGAGTATATTATGGTGAGAAAACAGACATTGCAGGTAGAGTCAGTCGCAGTATGCAGTTCGAGTGAGTGAGTACGTCTAGAACTTGTAGAACACAAAGCTTCAATGGACAGGCCCTGTCGTAAGTAGATATAGAATAGTTAACACACTACGACAGGCCTGCATGTTGTTTTTACAATAGTTAACACACTACGACAGGCCTGCATGTTGTTTTTACAATAGTTAACACAGTACGACAGGCCTATATGTTGTTCGTAATAGGTCTATCTGCTGCTGCTGCAAAACTCTCCTCCCTCCCAACCGCTCCCCCTTCCTCCATGTCCAAACCAAGTAATTCAAATTCCTCATCGGCCCCATGTCCGCAGATTAATGCTGTGGTCCCATGCCCCCTGAACAATGAAAAGGGCAACAAAATAAAATCCAGCCATGAGCATAATGACCTTTCAGCATGGCGACTCCCTTCGTCATTGAGCATAGCAAAGCAGAGCCAGTGTTGAGCAGAGCACAGGGGAACAATCAGCAGAGGATAAATTACTTCTTCTTTTTATCAGGAACATTCATGTGTTGAAAATTCCACATTGTTTGCATAGTCAATTTACACACAGCTCTGAAACACATACTTACCCCACCAGACATGCCACCAGGGGTCTTTTCATAGTCCCCAAATCCAGAACAAATTCAAGAAAGCGTACAATATTTTATAGAGCCATTATTGCATGGAACTCCCTTCCATCTCATATTGCTCAAATGAACAGCAAACCTGGTTTAAAAAAACAGATACAGCAGCACCTCATGGCACAACACCTCTCCCCTATTTGACCTAGATAGTTTGACTTAGATAGTTTGTGTGTATGTATTGACATGTAGGCTATGTGTGCCGTTTTAAAATGTATGTAGTTCTGTCCWTGAGCTGTTATTGTCTATTAATGTTCTGTATTATGTCATGTTCTATGTTCTGTGTGGACCCCAGGAAGAGTAGCTGCTGCTTTCACAACAGCTAATGGGGATGCTAATGAAATACCAAAAAAAACAATCTCGACTACACCTCATCAAACTCCCATTCCTCCTCACTGAGGGTTGGGGTACAGAAGTGCGACCTCCACACCCCTCCAAGTCCCTGGCTTAGTGCTTTCTCATTGGCTAAACTGGGCTGATAATTCAAATATATTATTCATATTAACGGATCCCATAACTTAATAATAATATGTTCAAGAAGGCATTTCTGAAGAATTTTTAAAATAAAAATGATCTACACTACTGGMTAGTAGGGACCTGCGTCAAACACCTCAGATCGTGTAACCGGTCAAATTTCATATTTTTTCCCCTCACAACTTTTAACCTAAATCAAATCAAATCAAATGTTATATGTCACATACACATGATTAGCAGATGTTAATGCGAGTGTAGCYAAATGCTTGTGCTTCTAGTTCCGACCATGCAGTAATATCTAACAAGTAATCTAACCTAACAATTTCACAACAACTACCTTATACACACAAGTGTAAAGGAATGAATAAGAATATGTACATAAAAATATATGAATGAGTGATGGCCGAACGGCATAGGCAAGATGCAGTAGATGGTATAGAGTACAGTATATACATATGAGATGAGTAATGTAGGGTATGTAAACATTAGTGGCATTGTTTAAAGTGGCTGCTAGTGATCTTCTTATTACATACATTTTTCCATTTTTAAAGTGCTAGAGTTAGTTAGTCAGTATGTTGGCAAGCAGCCACTCAATGTTAGTGATGGGCATGGTTTCAACAGACTGATGGCCTTTCGATTAGAAGCTGAATTTTCAGTCTCTTCGGCCCCGCTTTGAATGTACTCTTGGTACTCCAGCCTCGCCTTCTGGATGATAGCAGGGTGGAACAGGCGTGGCTCGGGTGGTTATTGTCCTGAGATCTTTTTGGCCTTCCTGTGACATTCGGGTTGGTGTAGGTTCCCGGAGGGCAGGAAGTTTGGCCCCGCGAGTTGATGAGCGTTTGGTGCAGACCTCACTACCCTCTGGAGAGGCCTTACGGTTAGGGGCGGAGCCCGCTGCCGTCACCAGCAGGTGTGATACAGCCGACAGGCTTCTCTCGATTGTGGCATCTGTAAAGTTTGTGGTGTTTTTGATGACAAGCCGAAATTTCTTCAGCCTCCTGAGGGTTGAAGAGGCGCTGCTTGTGCTTCAGTTCACCACGCTGTCTGTGTGGGTGGACCATTTCAGTTTGCCCGTGATGTGTACGCGGAGGAACTTAAAACTTTCCATCCTCTCCACTACTGTCCCGTCAATGTGTATAGGGGGCTGCTCCCTCTGCTGTTTCCTGAAGTCCACGATCATATCCTTTCTTTTGTTGACATTGAGTGTGAGGTTATTTTCCTGACACCACACTCCGAGGGCCCTCACATCCTCCCTGTAGGCCGTCTCATCGTTGTTGGTAATCAAGCCTATCACTGTAGTGTCATCTGCAAACTTGATGATTGAGTTGGATCGTGCAGGCCACGCAGTCGTGGGTGAACAGGGAGTACAGGAGAGGGCTCAGAACGCACCCTTGTGGGGCCCCAATGTTGAGGATAACTCTTGGTGCTTCCTGGCTTACGATTTTGCTTGTTACGCCCGACGGCGGCGCGTAGCCTTTGGTCGTTTCACACTGGCCGGTGCGCGGACGAGCTTTGTTCTGTGTCTTGTGTGTGGCGTACGGTGGTCCCGGCAGAATTCGGGACCTATTCCGTCCTGTGTCGCCCACACGTCCTGTCGCTTAGGCCATTTGTGTCATCTGACCACACACTTTTTTGTAGCTCGATTTTCCTGCGTGGCTATTTCGTTTTCAGTTATTTTTGCTTGGTAGGGGCACCAGGAGGGTCATGAATTATGGTAGATTTCGCCAATGGAAGGGTGAGGGACGAGCTTTGTGTGTGTCTGGTGTGTGGGGTAAGGTGGTCTGAGTGAGTTGGTCTATCCATCTGGTTGCACTTTAACATATGTTTGGCTGGAATTAGGTAATACCAGGATTTTAAGTTCCCTGTGTTAACTCCCGGCCATAGGGACGCGGCCGCATCTGGATGATTTTTCCCCACTTAGTTTGGCTTTTATTGGCTTCTAGCACTAGCCTGATTGAGTGTGGTTCTAGTGTCCAGATCGGTTTGGTTGTGTGGTATAAATAGACAAGCTATGACGATATAGTGTGGTGGTAAATAATGGTAAATGATGTTGGTGCACAGGCTTAATCCATGATATATTAGCCGGTAGGTAAGCCAGCACAGATTATCCCTCTCTTCGACGACTTTTCCGCCTTGTCCACTATCCGGCTTGTATCTTTGTTCCTTTGCATCGTCTGCACCGACTTATTATACTACAGCTTGGGTGTTATCACTCTATTTTTGGGGCAATGACAGTAACAGCAGCCTTTCTTTTGTGAAGAAGGGGTGGCGGGTCTGTGTAATATTTTGGTTAAAATAAAGACTTTGGTGCAGGACATAGCTACTAATAATATTTAAAGGATATTATAGGTATAAGTGTCAGGTTTTTTTTGCGACTTACCTGAGGTAAGACGATATATCATGATAAAGTGTGGCCTCGACTATTTATTGTTTACACCAATTTTATTTAGCCATACCAACATATATTGTCGTCTTTAGCTGATTCTACAGTTTATCTTTAACCACACAAACCGGGAGTGCTTCGAAACTTACGACACATCATGGATGCCTGGTCATAATAGGGTGCAATATCTTACCCAACGTGAGGGACAAAGGTTTTAGTCTGGGTATGGGTCCTCGGGGCGCTTCCACTTAGTGGCGGGGAGGTTTTATAGCACAACGGGTGGAATTAAGATTTTGTAATTTACTTAATTTTAACACACATGTTAAAATGTGGCAACAGCCAGAGGAAAACACTGATCATTGCTAGATCCAACTTTTACTCCAAACAGACACACTACAAATAGCTCTCGCTTCATCACTCCATTTGGTATACTAGTGACTCATCCGATTCTATCCTCTTCTGGTTTCCTGCTTATCAAGCATAAAAAGCTAAAAAGGAAAGCCCAGTGAAATTCGGTTCAATAAAGAAGTGGTCAATTTTGGAACAATTGGGCTGAAGGCTACAGGGGACTTTTTGCTTGCCAGATGGGGAATATCGTTCGCGATTCTTGGACACCGTTCCACCGGCTCACCATCAGCGCGTACAGAACAAATACCAAATAGCTCTTCAGACTTACCTCATTTTGGTAAAGTTGTGACCATTATTCTACTATCATGTGGTCTTTCTCCTGCTATAACAAGCAAAAGCTGTTAAAGGGTGAGGGAATAGAGCTCAGTGTACTTTCGCCGTCAAATGATAGAGTTACGTTGTGTTCGTACCCGCTATTCCTTCTTCCTGCTTTATCCTCATTGTCGTCTTACAGTGTTGGAACTGACAGATGTTGGACCCATCCATTGCGCTTAGTAGCAATCCTCACCACGACGTGCTTAGAATCTTATTGCAGACTTATTATTGTAATCCGGATGAGAACATTCATACGTGGTCAAGGGTTGGAATTTGGATTTATTCGGATTAATTTGGGCTTCGATAAACACGGACTTGGATGCTCGTAAATTTGTTGGAGGGCTATGGCAAATTTTCTTACATGCACACAAAGGGAGTTAGGAAAGCCACGAGCTGTCCGAGTGATACGAGCCTACAAGACGAGCTAATTTACTTTGGGGAAGGCCACTGTCATGTGGTCGTTGTTCTTTTGGGCTATATTTAATTTTTGGTGCGGGGATTTTATAAGGTTTATATTAAAGGAGGGACTTAGTCCATAGTTCTTTAGCGATCAAGCTGGTTAACACCTCTCTAGAGCATACTGCGGGCCGGTAGCGTCCAATGGCCATAGCCAGGGAAATGTGAGAGGCTACATCTCAAAAGAGAAGGAATGATATATAAAATCCTCTCTTCATTAATATACATCGTATAATCACCTAAACTTAAAGGTTTACTGGGTGTTTGACTCGCCATTGTTAGATTTATTAATAGGCTTTTTGGTGAAAGCATAGTGCTCATTTATTTGATGAATAGCACATGTACAAAGATGAGATGTAGCATATTTCAACCATGCAGGGTCTCAAACGCGATATATATAAAGACAATAGCATTACTTTGGGGAGATTTTTTTCGCTTGATCACCTCCAAGGATGGGTCGAATAAAACATTACAATGTGGTTCGTTTTGTGGTTCGGCATAATTAATTGGTCTGTCATATATTAATCGGTGGCTGAATTGGTTCATATGTATTTAGGGAGCACGTTGGGGAAATCATCACGATAATAACATTGGGCTTGTTCAATTTTGCGCAAAGTTATACAAATATCTCAAACATATCTCTCAACTTTGCCAAAAATTTCAAAGTATTTTGTAATACAACTTAAGGTATTTGTAAACGTTAATAATGTCTCGAATTATTGAAGACGGGTCAAATCTGTTTTTCATACAGGAGCACAAACAAGACGACTATCATTGTTTTAGTTCTTTGCCTCGTCACACTGTATACATCAGTAACAAGAGACGTTTTTACTCTACTTCTGATGGCCATTCTTCTTCATTGCACAAATGAAATAAGCTCAACCTATTTTCTAGATGGTGACACTCCAGTGGACAGGCAGTAGGAAACTGAGCAACACAGTGATTAGAAAATCTCTCAGCGAGGAAAGAGAGAGGATTTATTTCTAATCATGTGGGGTCATCGAGTTTCGCTACTGGGGCTTTCCACATTGGGATGTCACCAGTCCTTAGGAAATAAGGTTTGAGGTTTTATTCATTTGGGTGCAATGAAGAACGAAGGCATCAGGGAAGTAGATGTAACCGCTTATGTGGATCCTGTTTGAACGGGAGGTTGCGGCAAGAACTAAAAAATGTAGCGTTTTGTTGTTGATCCTCCTGGGTATTGAACAGATAGAGACCCGTCTTCAATTGATGATATCGTTTTCCAAAATACGTTTTTAAGCTTGTTACAAAGTACTTTTGCAATGTTTTGGGCTAAAGTTTAGAAGCTATGTTTGGAGATATTTTTGGTAGTGATTTGCGGCAATTGGAGCTGTTTTTTTCTGGATAACGGGCCAAAATAAATGGTTTACAATTTGGATATATATGGACGGAATTATCGGCGACAAAGGCGACCATTTTGTGATGTTTATGGACTATTGGAGTGCCAACAAAAGAATCTCGTCAAAAGAGTAATGCAATGTTTTAATATTTTATATTTCTCGTTTTTGAGTGAGGCGCGGCGGATGGTTGAAATATGCTACCAAAGATTCTCTTTGGGTTGACATTGGTGCTATCCATCCAGATAATAGCTTTTATGCTATTCAACCGAAAATGCCTTTTTGAATATTGACATGTTGGTGGATATCAACAGCGATCGTGGATTGTAGACGTTTTATTGGGTTATCTTATGGTGTGATTTAATTTGAACGTTTATTTTTTTATTCTTAATTTTGAATTTGGGGGGTCCTAAAATTTTCTGGTATTGGGGGCCAGGTGGGAGCGAGCTACCCAGTACACCGTTATGGACAGATGAGGTTAAGAGTTGATCCGGTTATATAATTAAGGAATTTTGAATATAAATATTAGTATTTTACATTTATTAATTGATCACGCAAGACAACGATCAACTTTTCATGATTCAGGGTTGTTGTTGTGATTGTTTTTCCGGTTTCTGTGTTAGTGTTTTTTTTTTTCTTGTCTGGGGGCTCCGTGGTCTAGCTGCTTCTTGTGGTCTGTAAATTTGAAAGCCTCTGCACAAATTTGAGCATGGAGCGGTGTTTAAGAGTCATTTTATGTCGGTATCA
>NC_036870.1:30048306-30067638 GCF_002910315.2 Salvelinus sp. IW2-2015
CGGAGGAACTTAAAACTTTCCATCCTCTCCACTACTGTCCCGTCAATGTGTATAGGGGCTGCTCCCTCTGCTGTTTCCTGAAGTCCACGATCATATCCTTCTTTTGTTGACTTGAGTGTGAGGTTATTTTCCTGACACCACACTCCGAGGGCCCTCACATCCTCCCTGTAGGCCGTCTCATCGTTGTTGGTAATCAAGCCTATCACTGTAGTGTCATCTGCAAACTTGATGATTGAGTTGGATGCTGCAGCGCCCACGGCCACGCAGTCGTGGGTGAACAGGGAGTACAGGAGAGGGCTCAGAACGCACCCTTGTGGGGCCCCAATGTTGAGGATCAGCGGGGTGGAGATGTTGTTACCTACTCTCACCACCTGGGGGCGGCCCGTCAGGAAGTCCAGGACCCAGTTGCAGAGGGCGGGGTCGAGACCCAGGGTCTTGAGCTTAATGACGAGTTTGGAGGGTACTATGGTGTTAAATGCTGAGCTGTAATCGATGAACAGCATTCTTACATAGGTATTCCTCTTGTCCAGATGGGTTAGGGCAGTGTGCAGTGTGATTGCGATGGCGTCGTCTGTGGATCTATTGGGGCGGTAAGCAAATTGGAGTGAGTCTAGAGTGTCAGGTAGGGTGGAGGTGATTTGGTCCTTGACTAGTRTCTCAAAGCACTTCATGATGACGGAAGTGAGTGTGTAACGCTCGTCGTTAGGTGGAAGAGAGGAGGACCAAATCGCAGCATGGTACGTTTCCATATTTATTGGAACACTTATAAACACGAACAAAACAATAAACAGAATGAAACCAACGACGCTACAGACCTGAACATGAGAACCTAGTGAAAACAAAGAACGCAATGAACAGGAACAATCACCCACACACAAACACCCACAAACAAACAGTGAACACAGCCTACCTAAATATGGTTCCCAATCAGAGACAACGTAAAACACCTGCCTCTGATTGAGAACCATATCAGGCCAATCAGACACACCTAAACCAATGAGACACAAAACATAGAATATACCCACCCAGCTCACGTCCTGACCAACTAAACAAAGACTAAACAAAGGAAGATAAGGTCAGGAACGTGACAGAGTGCTACGGGGCGATAGTCATTTAGCTCAGTTACCTTAGCTTTCTAAATACAATGACATGGTGAATTTTTTTTGTTGATTTTACGTTGAATTCATCTTATTTGACTCAACCAAATGTAAATRAAATCTATACGCTGAAATGACGTCTGTGCCCAGTGTGAATGGATATGCTCACCTGAGTGCGCAGACCCAGACAACCGCATGGGGAAAGAAACAAGTGTTACAGGTAAGAAATGCATTTCTTGAATACTGGAAATAATAACTCAAATGACTCAAAGGAAGGGAAATATCGACAACAATTTTACTCTAATGAGTCACAGGGGATGTGGTGTTGAGACGTAAATAGGTTATGTTGCCAAATCTCAGTCTGTTTGGACAGGAGTCCCTGTATGACCATTTGCAAATGGCGTTTGAAAAGTCAATGCGACATGTAATCAACTAGGCCAACTAGACAGTAGCAGCAACAAATGCTGCAAAACACTCAAAGTACACAGATGTATTGTCAGTATACAAGTTTCTTTAGCAACGTGAGAGAGTTTGTACTTTGCAGGTCTATGTAGGGGAAATGGCTTGCTTCATGCCCAGTGTAATGATGGCCGTCTCTGGGCTCACCATGAGAGAGAGAGAGAGAGAGAGAGAGAGAGAGAGATAGAGAGAGAGAGAGAGAGAGAGAGAGAGAGAGAGTGTGTGTGTCCTGGGGGAAATATAAAAGACAGCATAGGGAAAAGATAAATCATCTTGGTCCATAAGTGATGGATATATTACTTCATTCCCTCAGGGCACTAAGAGTTTATAAACAGCGTGTGCACTCTGCAATGCAGCACGGAGGACGCTGTCATGACGTGACTATCATTAATGTGCTGACTGTTATTCATTGAATAATTACATGATATGTTTAATTGTTATTAGATTKAAATAATCATGTAACAATTCATTCATTAGGAATTTGGGGCACCACGGGAAAAGTTTAATGAGTTACCATCTCCCGAATTAACTCAAGAGCATATAGATATCATAACTGTCACTAATGATAATTTCCTCATATCAGTCTCATTCTGAACGTCGCAGACTTCYTGTATCCGCACAAACCCGAGTCTTACTAATCATTTCGTACCACAAAAATTGATTTGAWTTTTTATTTACTAACAAACTAAATGATAACATAGGATACACATACACACGGTATAGGTTATTGATTAGAAACTTTATACGATGACAAGTCCCTAGTGGACTAACACAATATGACACCTGTTACACAAGATGGAGAGTTGAAGAGAGAGAGAAAGAGAAGCAACACTTGGATACATTTGGGAACTACACTCACAATAACCCTAATACCTTGCCCCGAACTGCCGCTCTTATAGGTAAGAAGTAATGAATGTATTTAAGTGTTGAAGGTCTTTGTCGGGAATCTCTGTTGGGCCCAGGCCTTCATGGGCTGGGTTCCGCTTGATGAGGAGGTTTCGATTGGGCCTTCTTAATTCGGATGGCCTTCTCCTTCGTTCTCAGCTGTAAGTCTCTGATTGTCCACAAGAGGTCACAATGTTCTTCTTAGTTGTCTGTTTACTTGCACTTGTTCTGGAAGAGTGGTCTCCTGACGATGACTAATCAGCCGTGTCGATGATCTCAGAGTGGTGATGAAAGCAGATTAGGCAACAATGATTTGAAAAGAATAACCGGATGGTCCTACTCACCTTCTTAAATACATTACTTAGAACAGCTACTCAACGTTAGCATTGGATATATTCAAGGTTCTTTTGTCTTTTTCACCTTCGTGCTGCGTCCCGGGGTCGTATCTATTATAGACCTCGCTGCAGCGTGTGGTCCTTCTAGTCTGATATGTCAATTCTTAACTCAAACTTTTTATACCCTCGGGTAAAAAGGGGCATTTACATCATATGACGATCATAGTTACGAGGCAAAGTATCATAATTTCGCGCCCAGGCTCTGTCGCAGCCGGCCGCGACCGGGAGGTCCGTGGGGCGACGCACAATTGGCATAGCGTCGTCCGGGTTAGGGAGGGTTTGGCCGGTAGGGATATCCTTGTCTCATCGCGCTCCAGCGACTCCTGTGGCGGGCCGGGCGCAGTGCGCGCTAACCAAGGGGGCCAGGTACACGGTGTTTCCTCCGACACATTGGTGCGGCTGGCTTCCGGGTTGGAGGCGCGCTGTGTTAAAGAAGCAGTGCGGCTTGGTTGGGTTGTGCTTCGGAGGACGCATGGCTTTCGACCTTCGTCTCTCCCGAGCCCGTACGGGAGTTGTAGCGATGAGACAAGATAGTAATTACTAGCGATTGGATACCACGAAAATTGMGGAGAAAATGGGATAAAATTAAATAAATAAAAATTAAAAAGTAGCATAATTTACTATGATCTCGTTAGAGAACTAAAATCACAATCCTATCAACACAATAACATTATTTTTATTCTTGATATTTTCTACACATTGTAAAMGATGTAAACCAGAAGTACACAGTGTAAAAGCTCTTCAAGTTACAATGTTTTCATTATAATGTCGTTATAACAATTTTAATGATATCACAAAGTAGACATTAATTTTCCATATTCCATCTCTCATCATTCCCAACATTCGAATGTTGAAATATATTTTCCCAGTGTTCATAGTTTGATGTTGAAGTTTTGTAATAAAGAGACATTCCATTCGCCCAAACTAGACCCCAAAAGGAATCGTCTGCTGCCTACAATTTACGTGTAGATCTCCTACTGTTAAACAGGACCTCATGCATCAAGGGCTATAGATCTCCCACCATTAAATAAGATCTCTCACGCATCAAGGGCTATAGATCTCCCACCATTAAACAAGATCTCTCACGCATCAAGGTCTATAGATCTCCTACCATTAAACAAGACATCTCATTCATCAAGGGCTATAGATCTCCCACCGTTAAACAAGACCTCTCATTCATTGCAAGGGCTATAAGATCTCCTACCATTAAACAAGACCTCTCATTCATCAAGGGCTATAGATCTCCTACCATTAACAAGACCTCTCATTCATCAAGGTATATAGATCTCCCACCGTTAACAAGACCTCTCATTCATCAAGGGCTATAGATCTCCTACCATTAAACAAGACCTCTCATTCATCAAGGCTATAGATCTCCCACCGTTAAACAAGACCTCTCATTCATCAAGGTCTATAGATCTCCCACCGTTAAACAAGACCTCTCATTCATCAAGGGCTATAGATCTCCACGTTAATTAAACAAGACCTCTCATTCATCAAGGGCTATAGATCTCCCACCGTTAAACAAGACCTCTCATTCATCAAGGGCTATAGATCTCCCACCGTTAATTAAACAAGACCTCTCATTCATCAAGGGCTATAGATCTCCCACCGTTCATACCCCTGTAGGTCCTTAGATCACAATACCCACTAAGCTAACATATGGAATTGTTTTAAGATGGTCATAAAATGTATAATTTAGCCATTTCATTTGGGAATTTAGTACCCCTCTAGGTAAAATAAAATGTATTATRATTATTATTTGATGAAACATTGTATTTGGCCTTTACTGATATGGCCCATAGAAACAAAGTAAATAACACATTCAAAAATCGCAAACCTGAATGTTAGAACTGAAATCATAAGGAACAAGATTTTGAAGTGTCTGTCCTATATTTAGGAGATATAAGAAAACTTAGATGCATGTTTGGTCGCGTTATTTTTGGCACATTTGACCCCCTATGTACATTTTGCTATTTCTACAGCCTGGTACTGGCTTACCTTCAGTTGACTCCCCTGAAGCTTATGGGTCGTAGAGCAGAACAATCGACACCTTCATGTTCATGAGAGTCTCCCCTTTCGGTGACCTGTGAGAGAAAAATTACGTATTTGCATGATTTGTTMGGTATTYATAGTTGACAATTATGTGCTTGGCAAAAGCATTACATTTCTGTTCTACCAATGCTGTGCTTCTGAGAAAGGTTCCTCTCTTCCACTTTCACTCACCGCAGCTAGTCTAGGCCTGTAGTCAAGTGCATGGGTTAGAGAAAAACTTGAGGAACAGAATWAACCTTTACTGTTTCCAATCATCTTTGCTTCTAGTAACTTGGTCACATGGCATAAGACAAAGAGCCTCTGAGAGTGACCACAGTTCTTCAGTCCATCCTGTTCTTTTACTATCTTCCAAGGGCACAGCTGTGTGGAGATATGAGGAGAACAGAGGCTAGCTTGGTGGAGAAAGGAGTAACGGAACTGCGGAACGTATCACTTGTTTGTGCTCTATGACCTCACACATAGCCACAAGAAGAAAACAAGACAGCTTATGATGCCCCGATCTGCCGGGGAGGGGTGGAACTAACCATGAATAAGCAGTTTTGGGGTTTCTATATAAACTCCTTGCGTTCTCTGTATTGGAGGGCTCTCAARGATCACCTATGGGTGGTCATTGACCAGCTCCATTATTGCAATAATMAATCGATATTAAAGGTTGATCTTTTGAAGAAATTGAACGTCTCTTCTCCCTTACTTGATTAGAATTTCCATAACACATGTCTAATCCTGGATGCTGATTAGTTAAAACCGCGTTCCAGACGGTGTCTATTCGACAAGTTACCACTGCCAATGGCATTAKAATGCTTATTTACTCTGTTCCATCTGGCTGTGTAATCCACTGTCTCATCAGTCCCGCCAGGRAATTTAGAAACTTGATCTCCACTGTGAAAAAGCATCTAGACATTATCTCRCATTTATTTTAGACTTACATTTGGTTTTCAACAGCGCAGATTTGTATAAACCTTGCTGTCTGTCTCTCTGACATTTACAACATTGTTTTGAATTTTGAATTTCGATTTCCAGCTGTCCCACAGTATTGAATGTGTCGGGAGTRGGGACGAGACAGAGTCTGACAGATTTCCTCAGCATGTCAAAATGAATGAATCAGCATTATTTCTATGGATAAATTCAAATAAATGGCAATAGTGTCACTTCTGCTCCTGCCATGCCCTCTGGTGTTCATCCGGTGTCTTCTTAACCTGCAGTTACTCCCCCTGTACACTCTCTCTCTCTCCCTCTCCCTCTCTGTGTGATTGTGTGGTTGGAGACAGGTGTGCTGGAGTCAGAGCATATCCCTTCCAGCTGCAACTCGTTCCATAATCAAGACCTCTACAAATACTCAGTCCTGCCACTTCCACTCTGCCAGATCGTAATCTCTGCTCAGTCAGTTATTAGTCTAGCCATTTATGATTACGCAAGATCCTGTTACTCTGTTGTGCCTGWTTCCCTGCCTGACACTGTTTATCCTCTCTTAGTTACCTACCTCTCTGTCTCCTGTCTCCTGTTCCACATCTCACCACCCAACTACCTTGCTCTGGATTTTACTCACCATCACCACCTTGGATTCCCCTCAGAATCTGTTTACCCTGTTCTACTCAGCCAACTCCAACCTCAGTCTCCACATCTGTTTTTTCTGCAACTCATTCGAGCGTTCTTGGATCTGCACTCCATATCTCTCCGTGTAACAATACATGTTTAGGTTCATCCATCCCTGTTTCCTCGTCTGAGTCTGCTCTTGGGTTCCCTGGTGGCGCTCCGCTTAACAAATAGAAAAATATGCAATGCAGTTTGCTGTCATTTCTGCTTCAGTTTGAAGTGATTGTTAGCTGTGTAGTTGGCTAGCTCCTCTGAATAACAGTGTCCTGGCAAGAGAGTAAATGTTCTATGCAACGGTTTGGCCTGGACAGTCGGTTTTGTGAGAAGACCTCTTCGAAATGACGTCTACGACAAAGAGTTCAGTCGACTGCTGTAAAGCTTGTGGATGTCGTAGAAGCAAACTGTTGTGTGTGTGTGTGAGAGTCTCCCCTTTCAATATTAGTGACATATTAGTTTGTAGCTCACACGGGTTTTGGGTTTTAGAGATGATTTCTTGAAGATGTTCTTGTCCGGATCCTCTCGTGTAGAAAAAATACCACTTTTCACAAGCCCCATGTCATGGAATAGGTGCTAACTTTATATTGGAGGAAAGATGGGATTGAGCTGCAGCCACTACAAGTAACCGTAAGTCTCTATCATCAACGCACAGCGAGATATTCAATATTCAAAATGAGGTCACAGTGTGACGCACCGGTGTGTCAATCTACTCCTCCGGATACAAGTCCTCTCGTGCATCAAGGAATGAGGAAGGAATGAAGATCTGTTTGATTCTGTTTACACTGAATGACATTGATGTTTTTCAGTTGTATTATGTTGTCTTAGTTGGAGGAGCCTCATTTATCATATTTATCATGTTTGACCCTGGCATTAAACTTGGATACAGACTGGGATAAAAAAGAAATGTGTGCACAACTTCCATTCAAAGTTAAGTTCTGAAGTCTTGCAAATGGATGCTGTTTGGAGAAACSCAAAGGCTCCAGTGATTATGATGAGTGATGATTATGATGGGGGAACATGGTTTGAATGACTAGGCTATGTGAGAGCCACAGATTCTCTCTTTTCCAAATCAAGTGAGGAGGCAAGTGTGTTCCCATTAGATTTTACACTTTTGCGAGAAGGGGCTTAAATCATTCTAGGTTTTTAATCTATCATTTATTAAAAATGTATATATATTGCATAAAATCAGACCCAAGTAACCATGCATTGAAGGGCTGCTGGAGGAAAGCCAAATATACTGTACATTAGCCAGATTAACTTAATAATCATACCATGTGGAGAAATATGTCCCCTAACCTAAAACACCAGCTCCCCTCTCTGGTGATGTCCCTTAACCTAAAACACCAGCTCCCCTCTCTGGTGATGTCCCCTAACCTAAAACACCAGCTCCCCTCTCTGGTGATGTCCCCTAACCTAAAACACAGTCCCTCTCTGGTGATTGTCCCCAACCTAAAAACGACCAAACCCCAGCTCCCCTCTCTGGTGATGTCCCCTAACTAAACGACCAACACCAGCTCCCCTCTCTGGTGATGTCCCTAACCTAAAACGACAACACCAGCTCCCCTCTCTGGTGATGTCCCTAACCTAAAACGACCAACACCAGCTCCCTCTCTGGTGATGTCCCTAACCTAACGACCAACACCACTCCCCTCTCTGGTGATGTCCCTAACCTAAAACGACAACACCAGCTCCCCTCTCTGGTGATGTCCCCTAACCTAAAACGACCAACACCAGCTCCCCTCTCTGGTGATGTCCCCTAACCTAAAACGACCAACACCAGCTCCCTCTCTGGTGATGTCCCCTAACTCTAAAACGACCAACACCAGCTCCCCTCTCTGACTGAGGTCCATACATTTTAGAGTTCCAGTAGGCGAGAAGAGTTGAGTTCTTCCAATGAAATTCCGTTTATTGAAACTACCTAATTCAATAGAGATGTCTATGTTTGATGGATGATCATTCCATCCAAGTCGTAGATATTTGATTAGCTATATATGTTGCCTAGAAAAGGTAAAATTTTTAACAGCATGTTCAACTGAAGCATGAAAGAGAACAGATAAGCAATGCGTTGGTTAGGCGCATTTGTGTTAGTAGGGATCAAACTAATGTAGCATTTACATTCAACTTGTGTAGGGTAGATCAGGGTAGTATCTAGCATAGTAGTATCATAAACAGTAGCATGACATTTTAAACTGTAATTTTTTTTACATTTWTTGATCAACCTCAAGTAGTACTTTCCACCTCCTCTGTTTACCTCTGTTTCAAAACATTTTCCTCTGTTCTTGCCTACAAACGAACATATCCCAGGACTTTCCCTCTGTTAACACTTTGTTTGACGTCCTCTGGGGTGTGACGTTGAGAGGCCACATTGGGCAGTAGCCACCAKACATGTCCCTAAGCCTGCAGTGGTAGAATTAGACAAGCTTATCACTAAAGGATGCAGCTTGGTTATGGAGCAGTCACCAGTCTGTTGACTGATTCATGTGTCTAAACTCACTCTCGCCTACAGATATGCAAATGACAGATGAGATTAGTGAAATATTAGGCTGTACAGTGTTGTCCATACGTTTGTTCATTTGTTCGCTACGGAGGAAGGACGGCAATGAGAAAGGGAGACAGGGGTAAATGGATGGGAATCCAACTGTGGAAAAAGCCAGACTGAATTCCTACGCAGAGGTAATTATGTGTAAGAACTTACTACAAATTTTATTCTGTATCAATGATTGAATATGGGGTAAACTCTGAAAGCATGTTGATAAGGACAGACCTTTATATGTTGCAATACTATATTTTGAGAAAAGAAAATACCAGCTTTGAAAATATGCAGGCTTACGGTACAATAGGTCATATTTAGGCCATACAATATTTCTACGGTCACATTTTCAGTGAGACACCAGATGTATTATCTATAGGACAATTTCTTTAAAACAATTACCCCCTTTTTATTCCCCAATTTCATGATATCCAATTGCGACCTCGTCTCATCGCTGCAACTCCCCTACAGACTCAGGAGAGGCGAAGGTCGAGTCATGTGTCCTCTGAAACATGACCCACCAAACTGCACTTCTTAACACCTGCCCGCTGAACCCAGAGGCCAGCCGCTCCAATGTGTCGGAGGAAACGACAGCATCTGACGACAGCCTGTCCATCTGACGACAGCCTGCAGGTGCTTGGCCAGCCGCAAAGAGTCGCTAGAGAGTGATGAGCCAAGTAAAGCCCCCCCCGGCCAAACCCTCCACTAACCCAGACGACGCTGGGCCAATAGTGCAACGCCCAATGGGACTCACAATCACAGCCGGTAGTGACACAGCCCAGGATCAAACCCGGGTCTGTAGTGACGCCTCAATCACTGCAGTGCCTTAGACCGCTGTGCCACTCGGGTGGCCTATCTATATCACATTTTAATGGATAACACAACAAGCTGTTATAAAACATGTGTGAGATTGTGCATTTACATCTCGTTTGAAGAATCCCCAAGTCTGATTTGAATAAGACCTCAGGGCCATATATGATAGAAAAAAAAACCTGCTAAACTATATGAAGTGCATTTGAATTGTAGTCTGGAGTCAGATGTCCGCGGGGACACTGTGGAGACGTGCAACCTCAACAGAACGCAGGTCAGTTGGAGTGTTTGTGTGACAGCCCCCTTTGTGAATATATGACGCTTTGTTGTATTTTTTACATTGTAGAATAACAGTGAAGACATCAAAACTATGAAATAACACATATGGAATCATGTAGTAACAAAAAAAGTGTTTAACAAATCTAAATATATTTTAGATTCTTTAAAGTAGCCACCTTTTGCCTTGATGACAGCTTTGCACACTCTTGGCATTCTCTCAACCAGCTTCAACTGGAATACTTTTCCAACAGTCTTGAAGAAGTTCCCACATATGCTGAGCACTTGCTGGCTGCTTTTCCTTCACTCTGCGGTCCAACTCATCCCAAACCATCTCAAATGGGTTGAGGTCGGGTGATTGTGGAGGCCAGGTCATTTGATGCAACACTCTGTTACTRTCCATCTTGGTCAAATAGCCCATGCACAGCCTGGGGCTGTGTTGGGTCATTGCCCTGTTGAAAAACAAATGATAGTGCCACTAAGTGCAAACCAGATGGGATGGCGTATCGCTGCAGAATGTGATTATCACCACATCAAGCAAGGTACTTTGAGTCAAACAGACAGGCCTGGATGAGATCTTTAAGGTCAGGGTCCTCCGCAAGGCTCACAAAATCATTTTAGACCAAAGCCACCCCCTGTACCCGGACTTTGAACTACTCCCCTCTGGGTGCAGGTATAGGGCCCCCCTCAGCAGGAAAAACACAACTAGACATGCATTTGTGCCAGGTGTGATATCCCTCCTAAATAGCTTGGGCTAATGTTCCTATCACTCAGTAAGACCAGCAGGCTAATGTTCCTATCACCCAGTAAGACCAGCAGGCTAATGTTCCTATCCACCCAGTAAGGCCAGCAGGCTAATGTTCCATCCACCCAGTAAGGCCAGCAGGCTAATGTTCCTATCCACCAGTAAGGCCAGCAGGCTAATGTTCCTATCCACTCAGTAAGGCCAGCAGGCTAATGTTCCTATCACGCAGTAAGGCCAGCAGGCTAATGTTCCTATCCACCCAGTAAGGCCAGCAGGCTAATGTTTCCTATCACCAGTAAGGCCAGCAGGCTAATGTTCCTATCCACCCAGTAAACCAGCAGGCTAATGTTCCTATCCGTACCCAGGTAGAGCCAGCAGGCTAATGTTCCTATCCACCAGTAAGGCCCAGCAGGCTAATGTTCCTATCCACCCAGTAAGGCCAGCAGGGCTAATGTTCCTATCTACCTCAGATAAGGCCAGCAAAGGCTAATGTTCCTATAGACTCAGTAAGGCCAGCATGGCTAATGTCCTATCCACTCAGTAAGGCCAGCAGGCTAATGTTCCTATCTACGCTCAGTAAGAGCCAGCAGGCGAATGTTCCTATCACCCAGTACAGCGCCTAGCAGGCTCAATGTTCCTATCCACCAAGTAAGGCCAGCAGGCTAATGTTCTATCACCCAGTAAGCAGCAGGCAATGTTCGTATCCACCCTCAGTAAGGCCAGCAGGCTAATGTTCCTATCCTACCCAGTAAGGACCAGCAGGCTAATGTGTCCTATCTCACCCAGTAAGGACCAGCAGGCTAATGTTCCTATCCACCCAGTAAAGCCAGCAGGCTAATGTTCCTATCCACCCAGTAAGACCAGCAGGCTAATGTTCCTATCCACCCAGTAAGCCAGCAGGCTAATGTTCCTATCCACCCAGTAAGGCCGCAGGCTAATGTTCCTATCTACCCAGTAAGGGACAGCAGGCTAATGTTCCTATCACCCAGTAAGCCAGCAGGCTAATGTTCCATACTCCCCACCAGTAAGGCCAGCAGGCTAATGTTCCTATCCAACCCAGTAAGGCCAGCAGGTAATGTTCCTATCTACCAGAAGGACAGTCAGGCTAAGTGATTTCCTATCCACTCAGTAAGGCCAGCAAGCTTAATGGTTCCCTATCTACCCAGTAAGCAGCAGGCTAATGGTTCCTATAGGACTCGGTAGGCCAGGCAGGCTATGTTCCGTATCTACCCAGTAAGGCAGCAGGCTAAGTGTCCTATCTACCCAGTAAGGCCAAAAAAGCAGGGCTAATGTTCCTTCCCACCCAGTAGACCAGCAGGCCTAAGGTTCCTATCACCCAGTAAACCAGCAGGCTAACTGTTCCTATCTACCCAGTAAGACCAGCAGGCTAATGTTCCTATCCACCCAGTAAGACCAAGCAGGCGTAAGTGTTCATCATCCACTCCAGTAAGGACAGCAAGCTAATTGTTCCCTATCTAACCCAGTTAAGGCCAGCAGCTTAATGTTCCATCTACCCAGTAGGCCAGCCAGGCCTAATGGTTCCTATCTACCCAGTAAGGCCAGAGGCTAATGTTCCTATCTACCGTAGCCGCAGGCCTAATTGGTTCCTATCCAGCCCAGTAAGAGCCAGCAGGCTTAATGTTCCTATCTACCAGGTAAGGCCAGAGGTAAGTTCCATCCTACCCAGTAAGGCAGCAGGCTAATGTTCTATAGACCCCAGTAAGGCCAGGCAGGCTAATGTTCCTATCCACCAGGAAGGCCAGCAGGCTAATTTCCTATCCACTCACTGTAAGAGCCAGAGGCTAATGTTCCTATCCACCCGTTTAGACCAGCAGCTAATTGTTCCATACCACCCAGTAAGGGCAGCAGCTTAATGTTTCCTAGTCACCCATAAAGGCCAGCAGGCTAATGTTCCTATCCACCAGTAAGACCAGCAGGCTACATGTCCTATCCCACTCAGTAAGGCACAGCAGGCTAATGTCCTATCCTACCCAGTAAGCCAGCAGCTAAATGTGTTCCTATCACCCAGTAAGGCCAGCAGGCTAAATGTTCCTATCACCCAGTAAGGCCAGCAGGCTAATGTTCCTAATCTCCAGTAAGGGCCAGCAGGCTAATGTTCCTATCTACTCGTAAGGCCGCAGGCTAATGTTCCTATCCACCACAGTTAGGCCAGCAGGCTAATGTTCCTATAGCCACCAGTTAAGGCAGCAGGCTAATGTGTTCCTATTCACTCAGTAAGGCCAGCAGGCTAATGATTCCTATCGCACCCAGTAAGGCCAGCAGGCTAATGTTCTATCCACCCACATAACCAGCAGGCTAATGTTCCTATCCACTAAGTAAGCCAGCAGGCTAATGTTCCATATCCTACACCAGTAAAGGCCAGCTAAGTAGTTCCTATTCTAAACCCAGTAAGACCAGCAGGCTAATGTCCTATACACTCAGTAAGCCAGCAGGCTAATGGTTCCATATCCACCATAAGGACCAGCAGGCTAATAGTTCCTATCCACCCAGTAAGCCAGCAGGCCTATGTTCCTATCCACTCCAGTAAGGCCACGCAGGCTAATGTTCCGTATCTACCCCAGTAAGGCCAGCAGGCGTAATGCCTATCTCCCAGTAAGGACAGCAGGCTAATGTGTCCCTATCTACCCCGTAAGCCAGCAGGCTAATGTTCCTATCCACCCAAGTAGGCCAGCAGGCTAATGTTTCCTATCTTTACCAGTAAGGCCAGCAGGCTAATGGTTCCTATCCACCCAGTAGACCAGCAGGCGTTAATTTCCTATAACCAGTAAGGCAGCAGGACTAATGTTCCTATCCTACCCCAGAAGCCAGCAGGCAATGTCCCTCTACCCAGTAAGGCCAGCGGGCTACATGTTTCTATCCACCCAGTAAGCCGCAGGCTAATGTTCCTATCCACCCAGTAAGGCCAGCAGGCTAATGTTTCCTATCCACCCCGTAAGCCAGCAGGCTAATGTTCCATCTACCAGTAAGCCAGCAGCGAAGTTCCTAAGACCATAAGGCAGCAGCTAATGTTCCTATCCACCTCAGTAAGGCCAGAGGCTAATGTTCCTATCGTACCCAGTAAGGCCCCAGCAGACTAATGTTCCTATCCACCCAGAAGACAGCAGGCTAATGTTTCCTATCCACCCAGAAGACCGCAGGCTAATGTTCCTATCTACCCGGTAAAGACCAGCAGGTAATGTTCCTATCCACCAGTAAGCCAGGCTTAATTCCTATCACCCAGCCCCCCCCCCCCCTGCTAATGTTCCTATCCCACTCCAGTAAGGACAGGAGGCTAATGTTCCCTATCACCCAGTAAGGCCAGCAGGCTAATGTTCCCTATACTGACCCAGTAAGGCCAGGCAGGCTAAGTTCCTATCTACCCCAGTAAGCCAGCAGGCTAATGTTTCCTATCTACCCAGTAAGCCAGCAGGCCCTAATGGTTCCTATCACCCAGTAAGGCCAGCAGGCTAATTTCCATCCACCGCAGTAAGGCCAGCAGGCTAATGTTCCTATCCACCCAGTAAGGCCAGCAGGCTAATGTTTCCTATCCACCCAGTAAGGCCAGCAGGCTAATGTCCTATCTACCCCAGTAAGAGCCAGCAGGCTAAATGTTCCTATCTACCCAGAAGCCAGCAGCTAATGTTCCTATCTACCCAGTAAGGCCAGCAGGCTAATGTTCCTATCTACCCAGATAGCCCAGCAGGCTAATGTTCCTATCACCCAGTAAGCCAGCAGGCTAATGTTCCTATCCACCCAGTAAGCCAGCAGGCCCAATGTTCCTATCCTACCCAGTAAGGCCAGCAGGCTAATGTTCCTATCTACCCAGTAAGCCAGCAGGCTAATGTTCCTATCTACCCAGTAAGGCCAGCAGGGCTAATGTTCCTATCCACTCAGTTAGGCCAGCAGGCTAATGTTCCTTTCCACCCAGTAAGGACAGCAGGCTATGCTCTTTTATTGTATGTAACTTTTCTTAAAGTTGTATTGACAATTGTTTTTGTATTTAAACGCCACTTTAAATGTTACATGACACTGCAACACATTTCCCCATGGGACAATAAGGTCAATAAATTAAGTAATTTTCAAGAAGAGCACATTCATTACAGAGCAACAATGTTTACCGATATTGCCGTTATTGACTGAACCCCCTGACAGACAGGCTTGGTGAACTCATTAAGTTGCACTGAGAGTACCCTGGAATTCTCCATCTTCTCCATAATCAAATGTTCTTACTCATTTACTTTCTTATTGATACAGCACATGCTGTCTGAAACAATTCATCATATCACCAACTTGCTTTGATTAATAAGCTGTGTGCTGAGCTTTTACCGCAGTAAAATACTGTCTTTCAAAATTTCAGCTGGCTTGATTGACCTTGATTGAGCTTAATAGATCAGATTGGGTCTTCCTCTGTCTTAGACATAAACAGAATAAACCATGGTGACAACATGACAATTTCCCCCATAGCAATTAGCACTTTCAAGTTAAATGTGGAAATGCTATTACCTTTTTTATATCCACATCTACGAGCTTTACCCAGACCTGTACAGACTTTTTCTGGAAAGCCATATTATTTCACAAGACATATCTAATTTGGTTGGACAACAACTACTTGTAAACAACCTCGTCATCCTGCCCGACCAATGATGGTACCTGGGGGCACTTTGTTATTCCCTGCTTATAATGTCATGGAATGCAGTGCTAGGCGTGCGATTCCCCACACCAGCCAGCACAGACCACACCTACCACCTCCAATCTACTTCTTACCTCCACACTCCACACTCCACCTCACCTGCACCCCAACTCTACTTCACTCCACCACCGCCCCTCCACCACCCCACCTCCACTCCACTCACCTCCACACCACCACCATCCCACTCTACTTCTACCTACACCACCTCCCACCTCCACCGCCCCCTCCACCACCATACCATCCACCACCTCCACCTCCACCTCCACCTCTATTTCTACCTACACCACCATTCCATCCACCACCTCCACCTCCTCCACCTCCACCATCTCCACCACCACCATCTCCACTACCACCATAGCCTCCGCCGCCTCCGCCTCCGTCACCTCCATCACCCCCTCCACCACCTCCAGCAGCAGCAGCAGCACTGTGCTCCTCTGCATGGTTTCTCCCTGCTCAGTGGGGATGGACAATAGGAGAGACAGGTGTTTCTCCCTGCCAGTGGGATGGACAATAGGAGATACAGGTGTTTCTCTCTGCTCAGTGGGGATGGACAATAGGAGAAGAAAGGTGTTTCTCCCTGCTCAGTGGGATGAACAATAGAGAGACAGGTATTTCTCCCTGCTCAGTGGGGATGAACAATAGGAGAGAATGTGTTTCTCTCTGCTCAGTGGGATGAACAATAGGAGAGACAGGTGTTTCCCTGCTCAGTGGGGATGACAATAGGAGAGACAGGTGTTTCTCCTGCTCAGTGGGATGAACATTAAGAGAACAGGTGTTTCTCCCTGCCTAGTGGGGATGGACATTAGAGAGAACAGGGACTCCTGATAGACAGACATTTCCCTGGAAGTAAGATTTATAACTCCTCTAGCCAAAATGCACTAAGCAGGCAGTCAAAGACAGACAGACAGACAGACAGACAGACAGACAGACAGAGGAAACAGGATGCTCACACACACACAACACACACACAACCACAACACACACACACACACACCACACACACCACACACACACACACACCACACCACACCACACACACACACACAACACACACACCACACACACACACACACACAAATACTCCACTGCCACTACAGTCGCTCTGCACGGTCAGAGGGTGTCATAAAAATGTCTGGAGCAAGAACATCAGAACATCAGAACATCAGAACATCAGTGAGTGGACTAGACTTCCCTTTCCTCTCTGTGTGTGGGAATGTGAGCAAAATGAGACATCTCAGTCCAAAGTAGTCGAACACGTGTTGTGTGGATTCCTCACTATGACATTCAGTGAACCGGCCAAGCTTTGCAATCTGTTAAACAACTTGGCGTTGTCCTCCCGGCTTAGTGGAAGTGAGTGTCGGCGCCATGTGGCAACGTCGAGCCAAGAAATGGTGTTGAATATTCATTAAGAAAAGCCATTATGAAACTGGCCTGGCCCCTAACAAACCAATCACATCTAATGAATGTGATGCGCAACGCGTCAATCATAAGACTTTCACACTATGGGGAGTTGCCTATTAGCTAAAGAGATCAGAAAGAGAGAAGAGAGAAGAGAGAGAGAGAGAGAGAGAGAGAGAGAGAGAGAGAGAGAGAGAGAGAGAGAGAGAGAATGGTTGGATGCTGGCAGAGGGAAAATAGGAATTGATGAGAAGAAATAAGTTAATAAAGATGGTTTCCTTTCTGTTCTCTTGTCAGGCCAACCAAGGTAATCACAATATTTCACATGAAAAATAGCTCTACCATAGGTTTAATGTGATATTTAATCCAACACATATGTGTCATTGTAGCCTTATGTCCCAATGGGGTTGAAGATGATCAAGTAAGTAACACCTGTATATCAAGCATGGGTAGTCCATAACACAGAAATACCCCAATTTAGGGAAGGGAAAGGGGGGATACCTAGTCAGTTGTACAACTGAATGCCTCCAAATGTGTCTTCCTCATTTAACCCCTCCCCTCTGAATCAGAGAGGTGCGGGGGGGCTGCTTTAACCGACATCCACGTCTTCAGCGCCCGGGGAACAGGTGGTTAACTGCCTTGTTCAGTGGTAGAACAACATAGTTTTACCTTGTCAGCTCGGGGATTCYATRCAGCAACCMTWCGGTTACTTGGCACAATGCTCTAACCACTAGGCTACTTTCATTTATGAAGCTTTATGGGGAATGGAAGTGTAAGAACATCTTAAAAGAAAAGAGGACACATAGTATCAGAGAGCACAAGAAAATAACAGTCAAGGTAGCCAGTCAGACATAATCAAYCTGTCTTGAACATCTGAACAGCTCTCAGGGAACTGGTAGATCAAGGTCGATAGGTCTACCTCTTTACCATCCTACCAAGAAGTGTGATTGTCATACAGCCCTCAGCACAGACTTCATCCCTATCAATCTCTCTTGTGTAGAGGAGGACTTTGACCATCTATTCTGTGTATAGCAGGATGCTACCATACTATAAGTGTCTGTACATGTATATGATGAACTACTMTATAGCCTACGGGCAGAATAGAGATGTCATAAGGTGTGTACTGTATGTAGCTATGGGTTAATATTAGAAGGATGTTTCTTTGTTGAAGGTTCAGCTTTCTATATGACAGGCTGAATTCATGATATTTACTCACAGTATGTTAGGTCCCAGTCACCTCTCAATGTGTTCTTATTAGTTGTGGAATTTCAGCAAATGTCAAGTTAATTCCAACCATGACCTTTAATCTTGTCTTCATTCTTTCAGCCATTTATAATAATAGGTGTGGATGTACTGTATTTATGAAGTGAGTCAATCTGTCTTCAAATAATARAGATGTAGGATCTTAATTTGATTACTTTCATTTTGCTGCGGAAAATGTTCCTGCACGGCAGGAATTGCAAACTTGTAGTGTATTTCAGATTTCAAAAAGGCTTTTAAAGTTTGTAATTTCCACTTTGAAAATTCAGACTTGATTTGCCCTAATGAAAGATGAATCAACCATTAATCATCCATTAATTATAATCCACATAAGAATTCACATTTCCTGTTGCTGCATGAAAATGTTCCTGCTGTAGCAAACTGGCTCAAATTAAGATCCTAAATATGTATATCACCCATAGAGACCATTTGTTATGTATGCCCACGTATGGAGGTAAGCGATAGCTACATTAGACCTACTATAATATTTTCACTAAAATTACCGGTCTCATTCTCTTTATTTGAAATACATGAAACACAGTATATTCCGACCACAGACTGGTTCGCTTCAGAGGGGCAGATCCAGTGAGACATTTTAGCTGTATGATTGGTTATCTCAAAGCAGCATGCATCTATGCATGCCTGGAGGAACCAATGGGAAAACAGATGAAAAGTGACCAGTGGTGTCAGTTCTAAAGTGAGATCCATCTTCCATTTTACCAATCCACTGTTCTGTTGTGGAGCTTCCACCCATCCACTGTTCTGTTACGGAGCTTCCATCCATCCACTGTTCTGTTACGGAGCTTCCACCCATCCACTGTTCTGTTGCGGAGCTTCCATCCATCCACTGTTCTGTTACGGAGCTTCCATCCATCCACTGTTCTGTTGTGGAGCTTCCATCCATCCACTGTTCTGTTGCAGAGCTTCCATCCATCCACTGTTCTGTTGCGGAGCTTCCATCCATCCACTGTTCTGTTGCGGAGCTTCCATCCATCCACTGTTCTGTTGACCACGTCTGTTGGTGATTATCTTCCAGTCCATCCACTGTTTCTGTTGCCAGAGCTTCCATCCATCCACTGTTTCTGTTGTGACTTCCTCCATCCACTGGATTCTTATTGTCAGAGCTTCCATTCCATCCACTC